>NC_133658.1:18896582-19176423 GCF_037893015.1 Macrotis lagotis | reverse complement strand
AAGATTATACCCTAATCATTTGGGAGCATAGAGAGGTAGAAACAGATCAATATAATTAATAACCTTGTTACTCAGAGAAATAGCAGCAGACATGTCCAGGGCCAATAGCACAAATAGTGTCCTCGTTTCAACTTTATCATTTATTATATGAAAATAATAATAATGACAAAAAGGAATGAAGACAATTCCATTGGGGGGGAGGCAAAGTAAGCTGATACACTATTGTTTATGTGTTCAAAAGAATGTGGGGGCTAAAATGAAGCACCCTTTAAGTCTCAGCATCCTGGCTCAAAAACTCCCTGTTATCCTACCTCAGTTAAGCTATTTCTGGGGAGAGTTAAGAATGAGAGCATTACAGTTGGAACACAAATTAGTCAAACACAGGTAAAAGCAGTTGGCCTTCTGAAATGGGTTTCTTCCCCCCAAACAACAATAAAACAAAAATTCTCCTGATAGATGTTCTGAGGAATAGGAAAGGAAAGGATTATACCACATTTCCTACCCTTACTTACTTTCAACAAAGTCAAAGAGTAATGTAATTGAAGAGATCCTTTGGTTCAGTTTCTTCACTTTATAGATGTGAATTCCCAGACTTGGTTGTCGACCTTCATTATCGAAGAAGACCAAAATGATATCAATATATTGGAGCCAAATTAGAATGAGTCTTACTGTAGCTCCTCAGACTGATACAAGCTTGGAATGCTCTACTAGAGATTGGACACAAATAGCCCTTGTGAGCATCTGGGGGGGGTTCCCCTAAACTTGCCCAATGCAGATTGCCATTTAAACCCAAGTTTTCTATCTCCATAAACTCATACTGCCACCTAATGAGATACTCATGAATCAAGATTCATCAATCAACATAACATTAATAACCAGCACTTGATAGTATTTTGTGGTACGCAAGTTATTGAAGGCTCACTATAGAGTTGGCACCACGCCAAGCACTGGGGTACGGGAATGCTTCGGGACGTTACAGGTTGCTCCCCAGGACTTTGACCAAGATTTCAGAAATACAATGAGAATTTAGTTATTCGATTCTTACTCTTAGTCCTTCAGACAACCTCTTCAAGGTATCTAGAGACTTGACTTGTCTTCCTAATTTTTGCTTTGCTATGATGTTTTCCCCTCAGGACCACAGTTTCGACCTCCTCAGGGTTGCAGGAACAATGGCCCATGAAATGGGTCATAATTTTGGAATGTACCACGATACCTACGTGTGCAAGTGCCCTTCTTCAATATGTGTGATGGATCGGGCGCTCAGGTGAGACCTTCTTGGAGCAAAAGCCCCATCTAAAAGTTCATTTATTACTCACGTGGGAGTGGACAAGGCAGATACCAATGGCTGGCTCCATTTTTCTCAATCTGATCAGAGTTTTGATTTTTTCAAACCATTTTCTGGTTCAAGCACTAATGTTCTCTGGGACACGAAGTGTGGGGAGTGGAGGCTGTTTCTGATGATCTTTACTAGTGAAGTAACTGAATTCCAATTATAGCTCCTCTTGACTTACTGTGTTAATCTAGGGAAATCATTTTCCCCTTTGGAAAATGGTTTCCTGACCACTAAAATGAAGAGGTTGACCTCAATGTCTCCTTCAGTTTTGATGATATCCTAAATCTTATGGGCTTTGAGATTCTAGTCAAGTCACTGTGACTCTCTGACCTCACTTTCCTTATTTGTAAAAAAAGAGGGGTTGAATGCATACCATTGGCTAAATAATCCTTACTCGAATTTCTTATCCAACAGCTATTATATCCCCAAGGACTTCAGCTCCTGCAGTCGCAACACTTTCGATAAATTCATGAGCACAGGGTCACCCAACTGCCTGATGAATGTCCCTTTACCTGATGATATAATATCTACCCCAATCTGTGGGAACCTGATAGTAGAATTGGAGAAGACTGTGATTGTGGGTCTCCAGAGGTAATGACCTAGACACCATTTCTGATTAGAATCAATTATATAGGCAGTGAGTCGGAGCCTGAAGTCAGGAAGACTAAGCTGAAATAAAGCCTAAGACACTCATTGAGCTAGGTGATTCTTGGACAAGTCTCTGAATGCCTCCATGATTAATAAGACAAGAACGCTGTGATTTTGATGGGAGGGGGAGCGGGAGTATCAAGGGAGATGGAGATAAGACAATAGGCTTTATATAAATACAATTTAAGTCCTGGAACTAGAAATATCGAAGTAATTTATTTCATTTCAATTCAACTCAAAGAAATATATTGGAGTTAGTAAGGAATAGAGCAGAAAGACCTAAGCTCCGAAAATCTGTATTCCAGTCTATCCAAATCTTGTCCATAGTAGTTGTGTGACTGTGGCTGAGTTACCTAACCTCTAAGCAGGTCTCTAGGTCTATCAACTTTTGAGAAAGTGCCTATATGCTTTGGTGGAGAGAGAACTGTCTGAGAGTTTCTGTATGTATATCTATCTATCTATCTATAGATATAGAGATAGAGATAGAGATAGAGATAGAGATAGAGATAGAGATAGAGATAGAGATAGAGATAGAGATAGAGATAGAGATAGAGATAGAGATAGAGATAGAGATTTAAGTCCTATTCTATATGCCAGGGTCTATAATTGATAAGTTGCATAGCAGAGGGATACCAATAAGAATAAATAGCTATATCAAATAGAGATAAATAAACATATTTATAATAAAATTATATTACATGTCAAATTTATAACAATTATATCACTACATTATATATTTATAATATTAGTATATAATAAAATATGATATGAATATACATAAAGTATATATAAATCAATTAAATAGATATACAGTTTCTGGTCTCAACTATCTTTACCTGAAAATGAATGAACTAATAAAGTATGTTGAGGGGACAAAAAGAAAGCTCGACATTGGTAATGCTTTCATTTGACTTTTTGGTAGGAATGTACCAATGTTTGCTGTGATGCCACAACATGCAAAATCAAGTCAAATTTTCAATGTGCTTTGGGAGAATGCTGTGAAAACTGCAAGGTAAGATGAGGATCCTTATTCCATATTAGTGAAAAATAACCAAGACAACAATGCTAGTGATGAGATAAGTGTGATAATATGATAAAGATAGCAAAACTGTTTTCAAAATTCTAGACTCCTTTACTCATTCATTGAAATCAAAAGCCAGAGGCTTAAGATGGTATCAAATTAGTCCACAGAATAAAATAAATATTTGTCCCCAAAACAAAGACATGAAGAGGGGACTCTGAAAGGAGGATCAGGGCAACTTCTGCTCATCTCCATTTCCCATGATGGATGTCCCAAACAAAGATCATGCAAGTTGTATTAAATGAAAAACAGAACCATTGTATGTTATTCATATGCATCATTTTATAATGAATCACATTTATTATGTGATTATGCCAATTTTTCACATAATAAGGTATGAAGAGCTTGTGTCAGGAATGGTGACTGTTACTGTAGGTATTTTGAGAAAGTGGAAAGTGGGAGCCTGAGGGGGAGGTGGGGCAGATCAAGACCATACTCATAGTTTTAATAGATTCTCAGGTGGATCATGACTTAAAATCAAGACATCTTACTAGTGTCCTTTCAGATATAAGCACTGTCTAGCTAAAAACAAGGTCACACCAAAAGGAATACCAGTGATCTCCTCCAAAGACAAGCTAATTATATTTTCATGTATTTTATTCTAAGTATTTGCAGCTTGTATTGTGATTATTTATATAAATATTAATAGTTTCCAGTGATTCCCCTATTCCACTCAAAAGGAAGGAACTTTACCTTTGCTGAGGAAGAATAGTTCTTGCATGCATCATGTAATCAAAACTAAATGTGAACAAGGCTTGTAGCTTGAAGACTAGGAAGTTATAAACTGTGGAACTTGTTTAGATATCTCTGAAGGGTGGAGACAGGGAGGGCCTCCGTGGAGGGGAAGAATAAGGAACTCAGGGTACAACAATGAAAAAAGAATGAGAAGACAGAACTGTTGCTAGTCATCCTTCATCTTTGAAGAAGAGCAATGACCAACTGGGTGTCAATTGTAGAAGTTATTATACTCACCTACCTCTCAGAGATAAAGACTTAGGCTAATGCCATCAGCTGGGCTTGTCTATCCAAGCAATAAAGAAAATTACAACAGAAAGATCTGGGGGAAGGCTAGGAGGTGCAGTGAATAGAGCAACGGCCTTGGAGTCAGGAGTACCTGGGTTCAAATCCAACCTCAGACACTTAATAATTACCTAGCCGTGTTGTCATGGGCAAGCCACTTTACCCCACTGCCTTGAAAAACTTAAAAAAAAGATCTGCTTTTTCCCCTGATTTCTACTACTTTTAGAAATCATTTATTTTTAATAAGAGGATGATAGAATGCAGGTCCTGGAATCAGGAAGACCTGAGTTTGAATCAAGCCTCATTCACTTATGGGCATGTCACTTAAGCACTGTCTGTCTCAGTTTCCTCATCTGTAAAATGGGGATCGTAATAGTACCTATCTAGAAAGGTTGTAGTTCAGATCAGATGAGATAATAAGAGACTCATTTTCCTCATTTTTAAAAAAATGTGAATGATAACGGCATCTGTCTCTTAGGATTACTGTGAGGAACAAATGGGACAATAACTGAAAAACATTCGGCGCTGTGCCCGATAAATAGTTGTCACTTAATAAACACTTGCTCCTTCTCTCCTTATTAAATCCATCCACAAATATCCATAATAATTTTCATTAGTATTTCCATAGTACATCAAGGTTTACAAAGTCATTTACATATATGTCTCATGTGATCCTCATGATACTAGAACGTGGGTGATATATTGTGTGTATATTCATATATCTGCACATCCATATACATATATATATATATATATATGATCCATCTTTGTGTATATAGACATCACTTAACCTTTATCCATCTATCTATATGTCTATCTTTTTCCTTACTTCTCTCTCCCTCTCTACTTCTTCTCTTTCCCCCTTCTTCTTCCTTCTCCTTTTGGCCATGAGAGAAGGAATATTTCCACTCCAGATATTATAGAAGACCAACTTATAAATTATCATGGCAGTTAAAGTGTGTTGGTGTGGGATTAACCCTGGCAGATCAAATCACAGGTCCTTAAAGCAGTCATAAAATGAAGGAAGATGCTTATTCTGGGAAAGGCCATGGGAGAATGCTAAACAGACAATTGACTTTGAATTCAGACTACCTGAGCCTGTATTATCCTAGGAAAGTCACCTCATCTATCTGGGCTTCAATTTACCTCATCTATGAAATCAAAAAGAAGGTAATACAAGAGCTGAGAATCTCAGGCTTGGTATCTAGAAACCAGAGTTCAAATCCTGCCATAGACCCTTACAACTGTGGGGGCCTTGGATATATCACATGACTTCCCTCACTTCTGTAAAATGAATAGTGTGAATCACCTTGGTAGGTCATGACTTTGGTCATGCTCAAGGTCAGCCTTGGTAGTCTAGCTTCACCCTGACTTCATGACCTAGATCTACAAAATGAAGGGATGGAAATCAGATGTTCTATCCCCAAACCTAGCACTCTTGATGTTTCCCCATGCTGACCCTTCCCTGGACTCGGGGTCTGAAACAGAGGCAACGTCCTCTTATTCTTATTTTGATTTGTTTCTTCTTTCTAGATCAAAAGGGCTGGGGCCCTGTGCAGGCCAGTCAAAGATGAATGTGACTTGCCAGAAATGTGTGATGGCAAGTCAGGGAGCTGTCCCCAGGACCGTTTCCGCATCAATGGATTTCCCTGCAAAAATGGGCAAGGGTACTGTTTGATGGGACAGTGCCCAACACTGCAGGATCAGTGTGTTAATCTTTGGGGAGAAGGTAAGCGTAGAAGTGATGTTTTTTTTTTTAACCTTGAAAACCCATTGAAGACAAGGATTCTTTTCAAGTTCTCTTTATATATCCAGTACCTAACCCGTAATACAGAGCACAGTGAGAGGTAGCCTATTGGATGGTGGAGAGACTTTTTAGAACTGATGTCAAGACAATGTGAGTTCAAAGTCAATCTCAGACACTAATGAGTTAGATCTTTGACCTTAGGTAAGTCACCTACAATTTCTGTGCCTCTTTTGCATCATTTAAAAGATGGTGATAATTAAAGTGTGTTCTTCAAGGCATTGTTAAGAGGATGATATAGTATAAATGTAAGGTACTTAAGGTTAAAATTTCTATTATTATGGATATTTTAATTGATTTATTAGGATCAAATATTTATTAAGTGACAGGGCACCATCAGGAAAAGTCAAATATACCTGAAACAACGCAACAACCACTCTGCTAAGCACCCTATTTAATCTGATTCTCATAACAGCACTGGGAGGTAGGCACTATTATTATTATCCCCATTTTATGGTTGAAGAAACTGAGGCACTGAGCAGTTAAGTGATTTATTTGGGGTCACTTAATGAACTGTGGACTTCCATATTGGAATTCAGGTCCTCTTGCCCAGACTTCTAGTGCCACCTAGTGACCCATGGCCCCTTAGTCCATTGTCATGTAGATTATCATGCATCTATTGTACTACTATTTTACCTAAAGTATTTTGAGATGCTCTGATCTCTTAATACTTTAAAGGGATAATTGATTGACTAGAACTTTGCAATCATTTGATACAGTGACTAGTACAGAGAATTTAGATTCAAATCCTGTGGCTAACTCACTTAACCTCCCTCATTCTCACTTTCTTTTCATGAGAAATGGAAATAATAGTAGCATCTGTTCCATAATTTTGCTGTGAGAGCCAAAGGATTCATTCTATGTCAACCATTTTTAGATATCTTAAATTTCTTGATTCATTTCAAATACTTTGAATTTACCAGTAGGTCAACTATTGTTTTCATGACTCTAATCTTTGTAAATGTTCTCCAGGTTGTAGGATCATAGATTTCTTTTATTTTTTAAGAAAGATTTTGTTTATTTTGAGTTTTACAGTTTCCCCCTATTCTTGCTTCTCTCCCCCCACCCCACAGAAAGCATTCTCTTAGTCTTTCCATTGTTTCCATGGTATACATTGATCTCGGTTGAATGTGATGAGAGAGAAATCATAAGATCATAGATTATAAACCAGGATAGATGTTAACTAGAACAACACCTTTTTTATAGCTAGGAAATTGAAACTGAGGCAGATTCAGCTTCCAGGCCGAGCTCATAGGGTGGGGCTTCTCCACAGGTTGGTTGAGTCCAAGTCCTTCTGCAGTCAAATCAAGCCATCTTTCTACCTTAGCATGGTACCTGCCCCTCCCCCCATTTCTTTGAGACTATTCTCTTGGGATCTCATGGTAATAAGCCAATCCCACCTTTCGATGGTAATTTCTACACAGTTAAACAGTGAAAACTCTAAATTCATAAATACTCAGCATTCTACTAAAAACATCTTGATGAGTCATTTTAAATTTATATTTTGGCAAAATGTTGACACATCCTATGTGTTTGCCCCAGGGGCTGACAGCTGTCTCCTGGAGTATTTTCTAATGCCTTTATCTCTGTTTAGGTTATATACATTATTATTTGCATTAAGTAAAGCATAAATCAAAGCTAAAGAGTTGACTTCAAAGTCAGGAAAATCAAGGTTTATGTCCCACATCTGATATATAGTCATGGAATCTCTTAGTACTTTGGTTCAATCTCTAAATCTGTAAAGAGAGGAGATGCTGACCTGCAATTATAAAGGGCATTTCCATACCTGAAGTTTTCCCATATCAATGGAATCGCCAATCTGGTTCCCTTGCTCCTACTTAGTGTGGGGATCATTTAAGTATCATACATAAACATGCATATATACATGCATATACAATATACATACATTTGTGGATATATGCATATATATTTTTCTATATGCAGCTCCCTTCTAAGACTACTCTTTTCCTCAGAAGTAGATTAGGTCCCCAGAAAACCAAAAACTATTATGCCCCACAGGGAGGAGTTGCAGTTTAAGTAGAATTGTTTATGAACCCACATCCAATTTGCTCCCTGATAGCTATCAAACAGTTGATATCAATTAGCTTTTACAAAAGGCATTTACTAAGAAGGTTTAGTAAGGACAAAAATGCCAAAACCTACCTCCAATCTGAACATACTCCCTGCTCTGCATACACTTGTTCCTAGGAAGAGCAAAATTAAATTTGAAGACCACATGTGTTAAAGTACGGACTCACTGCTCCTGACTTAAGGAAATCATTTTCTCTTTTGCCAAAATCCTCATGAAATAAAATGAAAACGAAATTCCCATCTAGTAGAATGTCTTCTTAACTCTGAGTGTCATTGCCCTTGCAGAGTTCTGAGACTACTTTCTTTTGCTCTATATACTCTGGGGACACTACTACTACCATCAGTAATGTGAAATTTAAATCTTTTGACTTTTCAAAAGATGGCAACAATGAATAAACATATTTATTAATTTGTTCCAGACACCATGCTCAGTGCTAGGGATACTTTTAAAAGGGAAAAAATAATACAAAAATCTCTTTCCAGGAGCTCACATTCTAATGTGATATATAAATGATATATAAACAGTGCATATAGTGTGTGTTTTTTCCCTCCAATCAGAGTAAAGATGGGGAGAGGGAGTCAATTGCCATCCACTCTTGCTATCCCCTGGATAGGCGTAAGGATTGCCCTCCTGAATCTTGTCTAGTTCTTTCTTCAGATCAGATCCTTTCACAGGTCAGGAAGTGTGTTTAGTTATTCCAGAAAATCCCAGTACATTTTCTTAATCGTGAAATGTGATTTAATCCTATTGTTCAGACATCAATTCCTCTTAAAATGAATAAGGGTTTGCTTATGATTTTGACTGATGAATCATTTCCATGAATAATGCAAAGGTGCATTTACATCTGGAAGATATCAGGGCTAGAGCCCCTTGCTTCCAGTACTTGGGGCTATATGTACAATAAACATGTGTGTACATATGCAATCTTTTCTCCAAACTTATCTCCTAATTCCGTGTGATGCTAGGGGCTCAAGCTGCTGAAAAGTCCTGCTTCGACATCAACAATGCTGGGTCAACTTATGGCTATTGCCGCAGGGTGGACGACATACACATTCCCTGTAAAGTAGGGTAAGGACCTTGCTTTTTCCATCTGTGGGTTCCAAGAACAAAGGCAAGTTTGCATGAGTAGCTGCTAACTCTGGTTCAGCCCTTCTTTGAAGGGAACATACGTGGAGATCAATCATACAAATGGTATTGGGAGAAGGCAAATGGAGAACAAGATTAGACAACATCACTTTTGTTTGCCCCATACCTGATGGCTTCCATCCTTTGAAGTCTTAGTCTCTCATGTCCCCTATTCCAACCCAGGGGAACTGGATTCCAATCCTTGTTCTGATGACACTTACCTCTGTGTCTTTAACCAAGTTATTTAACCTCTGCAGGTTGCTATTTCCTCCAAGTGATTTATATATAAAATAAAAATGGCAATAGGCCTGGTAAAGTCTCTTACAAAATATGACAATGAACCATACCTTAAAGATAGCTAGACAGAGACAGAGGTGAGAAAAGAGAATGGTCCGGGAATGGAACAGAGCCAGTGCAAAGACAAAGATAGAAGATACAGTTATCATATGTGAAGAGAAGCAGCAATGAAAGTATGACTGAACCAAAGTGTGTATGGATGGGGGTTAATATAAGAGCAGAAAGGTAGGAAGGAGACAGGTTGTGAATAGCTTAAAATGCCAAAGAAAGGAGTTTCTATTTCATCCTGAAGACAATAGAGAATTGCATAGAAGGTTGGCACGGTGAGATCTGCTCTTTAGGAGATCCCCTTTTCAGTCAAGTAGAAGACAGATTGGAATGGGGAGAGGAAGAAAATTAGAAAGCTATTATAATAGTGCAAGTGAAAGATGATGAGCGTCTAAAAATTAGGATGTTTGGGGGTAATTAAAGAGAAGGTTCTATTCTGGAGGGTTTGTGGCAAAAGAAAATTCAAGATGTAGCAACTGATTGGATAGAGGGAGTGTCTGGGCAGGAGGAAATGGGGATGTCACCAATATTATGAAAAACAATAGATCAGTCAATAAATATTTATAAAGCCATGATTGATCTAATTTCATACATTTATGGAGGTTGGGGTGGGTGGGTGGAAGTAAGGAATTAGATTGGCATTCAGAGAAAGAGTCTGGCAAGAACTTCTCCATGTACTATAGCAAAAGGACACAGCACCCATGACTCACTGGGAGAAGAGCCATAGTACACAAAGCCCCTTGGGAAGCGGGCAGTGGTTGTATCTAATGCTTGCTACCCGTTCATTCACTCATTCTATAGGAATTTATCAAATCCTTATTATATGTGAGACAAATATGAAGACAAAAAAAAGAGTTTTCATTTTCCTAATTACTAGACTGTAATCGTTGTTCTTTAGACTAATATTGCCACGTTCAAATACATCAGAACTGAATATTGTTTAGAAAACCACAAATTAGGGGTGGCTAGGTGGTGCAGTAGATAGAGCACGAGCCCTGGAGTCAGGAGTGCCTGAGTTCAAATCTGGCCTCAGACACTTAATAATTGTCTAGCTGTGTGGCCTTGGGCAAGCCACTTAACCCCACTATCTCCCAAAGAAAACAACGCCAAAAAGAAAACCACAAATTAACAGGACACTTTTTATTGTATTTGATTTATTTTGTTGAATAGTTTTAAAATACATTTTAATCTCGCTGGCCACAAAGGGGCATTTTAAGGGAACATAGACACCGTGGCTGACACCTTGACTTTTTCATCATCCTTACCTCATTATTGTTTAAAAACATTCTTGGTTTTCCCTCTGCAGGAGTTCAATGTGTGGCAAATTATACTGTTCTGGAGGATCAGATTTTTTGCCTTGGAAGGGAAAGATCATGTCTTTCTTGACCTGCAAAACATTCTCACCAGAAGACAACAATCAAGAGGTTTCCATGGTGGCTAATGGAACCAAATGTGGAGACAATAGTGTACGTTGACATTTGTGGTCTTTGCTTCAAGGAATCTTTGATTCCTAGTTATTGGGTTTATATCCATGGACAGGATGGCTTGTCCATATATGTATGTATATGGGGATGCAAAATGTGTGACTCAATTGATGGAGCCAGAGATCACACATTAAATAATGCAGTTTGGTGAGGCATTTTGACATAATGAATGGAGAGCCAACCTTGGAACTGACAACCTGACTTTAAGACTGACCTTTATCATATGTTATCTATGTGACTTAAGTAGATTATTTAACCTCCAGTCTCTATAATGCTATAATTTTATAACTTGCATAACTTGAGGGTATTTCCTCTTTCTGGAGTTTTCTATATCACTTAACTCTCAGGTCTAATATCTTCTTCTTTTCCATAATTTAGACTAGGAAGACTTCCTATATCTCCCTTAGTTTTCCGATGTATTGAATCCCTAGGGTAAGAGAAGCCAAGCACTGGATAAAGAGGAAATTCCGCTTATCTGTGTTTGACTGCTGATATCTCCAGCTACTCACTCTGTTGACAACTTTGGTCATCGCTTCTCTTGTTTTGATTTCAGTTCCTTTAGGTTTAATATCTGAACGATGGACTGGGTTATTGCTAAGATCCCTTTTACTTTTGCCCATCTATGAATCCAAATCCTATTCCTTTTCTGGGAGAAAGCCAGCATGACCTAATGGGTAGATTCTGGACTTGGAGTGAGGACTTAGTATTCCTCTTCCCTCTTAGAAATGTTTAAAAGCTACATGACCTTCACAGTGTGACTTAAATGCTCTTTTTATTCATTGTCTTACTGATATAATTAAGGAATTGGACCTTTGTGAACCCTAAATCCCTACTAGCACTAATCTATTTTCCTGTGTGATATAAACCAAGTCCATCAAATGAATGCTCTTTAATGAGTCCAGAGGCAGGAAGACCTGAGTTTGAATTAGACTTCAGAGCATGACAAGCTGTGAAAGTGACCCAGTTAATCTCTGTCTCAGTTTCCTTAAATGTAAAATAGGATAACAATAGCTCTTACTTCCCACGACTGGTCTGAGAATTAACTCCCTGTTTTAAATGCTTACTATATCCAAGGTATGGTGTAAGAGGCTACAAGAATATGCAAATTATCCTGTCCTTGGGAAATTTGCATTCTTTTTTTTTGGGGGGGTGTTCCAACATATTTTAAAAATGAAAAAAATGAGCATGTGTATATGATAACTTGAGGAGGAGGGCGGATTCAAAGGTGTGTCATTTGCCCTTATAATGAAGGCTATCATTCTTTTAGCAAAACTTTCTCCCAGGATGTTGAACACATTTGAAGCCAGGGGAGAGCAGTGTGCTATTCCTTTTTTTTTGTGTCCTCCTGCCCCTCCAGGTATGCATCAATGGAGACTGCATAGACATCGAGAATGCCTACAAGTCATCAAATTGTTCAGCAAAGTGCAAAGGACATGCAGTAAGATCAAATTATTGATTTCTAAAACTCCCTGAATTTCAAGCAATTTAAATTAACTGTGATATTGTACAAACATTTATTTAGTGCTTGATGTATTCAGAGTATTGTGTAAAAAGAGGGGAAAATAGATAGTCTAGAAATGTCATGCTCCTAGCCCCTGGTAAGCTTATATTTTACAAAAGGGTGGAAAAGTGTCCTTAAGGAGTTGATTACTGTTCGAGTTTGGTCTTCATAATAGCTAGAAAATCAGGTGATGAAAAGAAGGAAGGATGTTTTTTCCAACCCAAAAGTCACTTGCTTTATTTAACAAAGAAAAAACAAGTAAAACGGCAAATTTCACCTTCCTTTTGTAATCAATTGTAATTTTCCCATGATATAGTCTTTTCCAAATGTAAATTCACATTACTCCTTCTCCCTGTAGACTTCCCAAATTCAGCTAATTCTGAGGTTTCTTAACCCTGAGCCTTTAGCCTGAAATGTCCTTCCTTCCTTTCCTCCTGAATTTCTACCTATCTATTAAGGCCAAAATAATACTCTCAAAATAGTATAGCTAACATTTCTATAGAATTTTAAAATTTTCCTAGAGTTTTAAACACTTTCACATTCAATCCTTACAACAACCCCATGAGGTAGGTTCCATGATGTTTCAAGGGTCATGGAGCTAGTCTGTGAGAGGCAGGATATTTTCCAGAAGATGGAGTTTAATAGGGTCACACACAATTGAAATTAATAGATATCTAGGTACAGAAAAGTACAATGCAGTTTTTCTTTTGTATGGAGTAGATCTTGGGATTCTAAAGAATTACAAGGTCACTATGAATCCTTGGTCTGATATGGAAAGCAAGAAAGGTGGGCAATCTGAGGCTGTATTTAGAAGGTTACAGTGATGAAGAATGAGGAGATAATAGGACCATTGTCCTCCACTCTGATAATGCTACATCTGGGATAATGGATTTGATATTTGGCAGCACATTTTAGAAAGGACATTGATAAGTAAGAAAGCGCTAAAGAAAGATAACCAGAATGGCAAAGGACTATATGGCAACATGGGTTGAAGATGCCTGTTGTAGTTCATCTTGAAAAGAGAAGACAGGAAGAGGATCCTGGTCTAAGTATTTAAACTGTTGTCATGTGAAAGATGGGTTAATCTTTTTTTTTTTTTTTCTGTTTGGTCTCAAAGCACAGAACTAGGAACAGTTGGGGGTGAGGAAGAGTTCCAAAGAAGCAAATATAGGAACAAGGCCAGAAAAGCTTCTGATAATGAAAGTATTCCATTAATGCCATAAGGTGAATCAGGAGAAAGTGAACTCACCTTTGTTTCAGCTTTTCAATTAAAGCCTGAATGATCACGTGTGATGGAGAAGCCTAGACTAGATGATCTCCGAGCTTCTTTATGACTGAAAGGAGATGATTCTATAGGACTAATAAGTTCATAAACTTAGGTTTTAATTGCCTTGCAAGTGGTTTGAATGTTATCCAGGAGGTAATTCGATCCAATTTAATTAAATCAGCATTCATTAGGTATCTTCAACATGCTATAAATTCTGTTAGACCCTGGGGAAAGAAAGATATAATGAAAATCACTCTTGCCTTCCAGGAGCTTATGTTCTCCTGGTGGGAGTGAGGAAAGGGAACCATTGAAGATTTCTTACATTTAAGGAGAAAAACATCAGCATTAATCTGTTAGGATGTGAAGGTTAGATTGGAGACAGTAGAGAAGGCCGACAGGAAGACCCTCTAGGAGGATACAGCAGTAGAAAGTATAAGGAGGGGAGGATGGACACAAAGAATGTTGGAAAGATGAAATCACCAAAATAGGTTATTGATCAGATTAGGGGGAAGAAGAGTCAAAGGAAGCACCTTGGGGTTTGAACATTGGAGACTGGGTGAATGGTGGTATCTTAGACACAGAAAAATCAGAAGGAAAACAAACAAGTGAATTTAGTGAGAGTGTAGTAAAGTTTGGTACTTGCTGGGTAACAAGAATTAACCTGGCTGTTCAGACTCCTCTTCTTTAGATGGCACAGTAGAAAAAGCACTGGATTTTGGAGCCTGAAGATCTAGGTTCAAATCCTGATTCTGTCACGTTCTACTTGCAATTCATTTTCTCCATCTGTAAAATGAAGGAATTGGACTAAATGACCTCTCAAGGTTTTCCCCTATTTAAATCTGTGATCCCATGAGCTAATGTTGATTGGAAAGTATCTCTCAGAAGCCAGTAGTGATGTGGGTCAGGGAGAATAATGGAACACCTATTTGGACAGCAATTGTTTTTGATCCTTGTTAAAACTTCTGATGTGACAGAAACCATGCTAGATATTAATAAACCGTTTGTCTGTTCCAGGTATGTGACCATGAGCTTCAGTGCCAATGTGAAGAAGGATGGTTACCGCCCAATTGTGACAATTCCACCATGGTTTTCTGTGGGTATTTTTGACTTTATTGCTATAGTTGTTAACCTGTAATTATCCATATCCATTCTGTATCTCCTTCCAAATAGTATATGCCTGGATGTTTCTGAATTTATGTCTATAAGACACACTAACCAAGAAAGAACTTTATTAGTTGACTTTTCCATGTGAATGGCAGTAAGCTTCTGAAACATTATTGATGTGGCAGAGAACAAAACTTACAAGTGAAATATTTTTTTTTAATTTATTGAGTCTGTAAGAAGTCAAAAAAGGGTGCACAACTCCACTTGAGTAAGCATAAGTTACACATCATATAGAATTCAAAGAAACAAGGAAACAGTTGCTGGTTGACCAGAGGAAGAGATATTCGTAGGAGAAAACTCCTCAAATTACTAGCATTAGTCTTCAAATCTGACCAGATTTCTGGTTAGCGTAACCTAAGTCCTGAGTTAAATATTTAACACATCTGGTTTCTAAGCAACAGTTGTGGTTCTCAGTCAAGCAAGCCTAGGTTCAAACAATGCAATGAAGTTTTCCCACAATTTCCCCCTTTGGGTCTTTAAGTCTTACTTTCCTATCCTATCAGAAACACAATTATAGCAGTATACAGCAAGGTTATTATTAAAATAACTGAGGAGTGGAGATATCTTTTTCAGTGTTTATCTCATAAAGAGTCCTATGGCTTTCCTTCCAGATGTGAGAGGGATGAAATTGGTGGCATCTCATAATCAGAAGGATGAAATTAGGAAAGCATCAATGTCTATGGATCAGAGACTTAGATTTGTATGAAGAAATTTGCTACACAATTCAGAGAGATTTCTCAAACATTAAAAGAACACTTATGGCCAAAACTATCACAAAAGTTTTTTTTTTTTAAAGAGGCAAATTGAGTTTCATTTAATGTCATAAAAGTTGTAAAAAACTTAATCAGTCATAATCTGATATATCTCCTGAGGAAACAAACCTAGTAAATAGTTTCTAATGATATTCAAATTCTGGTTAACAAAATATATTTAGTCAACATTTCATCTCAGGTCTTAGCTATCCTGTGAAGAGGTATGATACCTAGAAAAATTTTCTTTTCTTTATTTATTATTTAAAAAAAATATCACTCCAATTTCTCCCTCACCCACTGAGAAGGCAGGTAATATGATAACCATTATATTTGTGAAGTCACGAAAATATTTTTCCATAGTTTCCATATTACTGAAATAAAGCAAGAAAAGAAAGAAAAATTAAAATAGCCTGCTTCAACTTTCAGTCACAGTTAATCAATTCTCTCTTGGGTAGTGAATAGCATTTTTCATCATTAACTCTTTTGGCATAATTGTACGTCACTGTCTTGCTCAAAGTAATTAAAACTTTCACAGTTGATCATAATTACAGTATTGTTTTTACTGTGAGCAGTGTTCTCCTGGCATTGCTCACTTCGGTGTGAATCACTTCCTATAAATCTTTTGAGGTTTGTTGATGAGCAGAATGTTCTTATAGGACAAGAGTGTTCCATCATAACCATATAGCAGACCTTGGTCAGCTTTTTTCTGATTGGTAGATATCCACCTTTATTTCCAATTTTCTACCATCACAAAAAACCTGCTATAGTTTTGTATATATTTATACATGTATGTGTTTATTTATGCATATATGAATATATCCACATAGATATACATGTACACATGGAGATAAACATGTTTCTATGTGTATCTATGTGTAAGGATATGCACACACATAAAAATATATATATGTATATGTATATTATGTATATGTAGCTCCTTTCTCTTTTTCTTTTATCCTTTTGGGATATAGACCTAGTAGTGGTATTTCTAGGTAAAATGGTAAACACAATTTGATAGTCTATTGATGTAGTTCCAAATTGTTTTTCAGAATAGTTGGACAAATTCACACCTCTTTCAAATGTGCATTTCTCTAATCAATTTAGTGCATATTTTCATATAATTATTGACAGTTTTGAATTCTGCTTTTGCATAATTCTTGTTTATATTCTTTGATCATAAATGGGGGAAATGGCTCTTATTTTTTTATAAATTTGACTAAGTTATATATATATATATATATATATATATATATATATATATATATATATATATATATATGGAAGAAATGCAGCCTTTATCAGAGAAACTTTGTTTAAATTTTCCCTCTCCCCTGGCTTCCTGCTTTCCTTCAAATTTTACCTGATTTGATTTTGTTTATGCATTTTTAAAATTTCATGAAATTAATATCAATCATTTTACTTTCCATGATCTTCTCTATCTCTTGTTTGTCCATAAATATTTTCCTTTTTAATCTTAACATATATATTATTTATATATTTATATGTTTTATAATATTATATTTATATATTTACATATTGTGTTTATATTACTTATATATTTATATATTACATATTTAAATATTAATCAATTGCCCATTTTTACCTTCTCCTGTTACATAGTGTGAGATGCTATTCTATCCCTTGTTTCTGCCAAAATATTTTCCAGTTTTTCCAGAAGTTTTTGTTAAACAGTGAGTTCTTGCTACTAAAGTTTAAATATTTGGGTTTATCATGCACGTATTTGCTATGGTATAGTGTGAACCTGTTCTACTCCACTGATGAACCTCTCTATTTCTAAGCTAATACTGGATTGTTTTGATGCATGATGCTTTGCAATATTGTTTGAAATCTGGAACAGGCCTCCTTCCTTTTCCTTTTATTTCATTGCTTCCCTTAGTATTCTTGATATTTTGTTCTATCAGATAAAGTTTATTATTATTTTTTCTAGTTCTATATTAAAATAATTCCTTGGTAGTTTGGTTGTTCTGGCACTAATTAAGTAAATGAAATTAGATAGCATTGTCGTTTCTATCATGTTGCTTAGCCTGCTTGAGCACTTTTAACATTTTTCCCGTTATTCATATCTGACTTTTTTGTGTGTGAAAAGTGTATTGAAATTTTGTTCATATGGTCTCGGTTTATCTAGGCTAGTATTTGAAATTGCCTGTAATTGAGTGGCATTTCTCTTTTAATCTCTTACTGTTGGGTTTTTATTGTTGCTGTTATAGAAATACTGAAGCTACGTGGGGATTTTTTTAATATCCTGCAACTTTGCTCAAGTAAATTTAGCAATTTCTCTAAGGTTCTCAAGTATACTATCATATTGCCTGAAAAGGGTGGTCATTATGCTTTCTTTGTGCCTAGTCCTTCAATTTCTTCATCTTGTTTTATTGCCATACTTATCATGATTTTGTAGAATATTGACTAAAAAGGGAGAATAATTGACATTTTGGCTTCACCCTGATGATTTGAGAAGACATCTAGTCTATCTGTATTATAGATGATGCTTTCTTTGGGTTCTAAATAGATACGATCTATCATTTGATGAAAGGTTACATTTATTTCTGTGCCAATTAAGCATGGGGGGGGGAAATTTAATGTTTAAAAACACTAGAAACTGTTTTAACAGTATTTTGTCAATAGCTTTCTCTGCATCTATTTTGTTTTTGTTATTGATATAGTCAATTATGTTTAGGTTTTTCAATATTGAACCAGTCCTGCATTAACCTTGCTTTGATCCTAGCTGACATAAACATGATAATATAACTGTAATCTCCTTGCTTGTATTTTATTTTAAAAAAAATTCACCTTTATTCATTAGTCAAATTGGTCTGCAGTTTTCTTTCTCTTTTTTTTTTCTTCTGGATTAGGTATCAAGATCATATTTGTATCACAGAGGGAATTATGTAGAATTTGTGTGCCAGTATTCAATTATAAATTCATCTTGCCCTCGATTTTAAAAATTCTTTATCTAAAATTGGGTTAAGTAGTCTTTCGTGTCTTCCGTTTATCTAGGCATTTGGGGGAAATTTCCCTGTGCAGAAAGGAAATAACACAAAAGGAAAACCAAGCAGATCTTAGCATCACATTTCCAAAGTTGTCCTTTCAATCTTTCCCGGCACAGATTTCCACCTGTAGCAGGTTTTGAACTACTTTGATGACCATATTGTATTTATGTTAAATGGTAGATTATTGGTTTAATGACAATTCACGTAGTTATATCAGAAATCAAAATTGGAAACAGTGTATGAGTTCCAAGAGAGTTTGCTTCAATCACTAATCACAACTAAGAGGCAGTTATTATTTTTTCTCTTAGTGTTATTAGAAAAACAGTTAACAATAAAACTATAAGGGGCAGCTAGGTGGCTCAGTGGGTAGAGCACCAGTCCTGGAGTCAGGAGGATCTCAGTTAAAATCTGATCTCAGACACACAATCGCCTAGCTGTGTGACCTTGGGCAAGTCACTTAACCTCACTGCCTTGCACAAAACCAAAACTTTTTTAAAAACCCATAAAAACCTTATCATCCTTTCATTTTAAATCCATCCTGGAGATAAAGTCAATCATTAAAAATTTCCAAAAAAAAATTCTATTCTATGATTGCACATATATAGTAAATATATGATAGATGATTCAAAACCCTGAAAAACCCTGGCTACTGTAAATCTGGCAGGAAAAAAGTCATATCTGAAAGGATTGCATGTTAATTCCTAAATCAAAATCAAATATTTAAGTCTGGGATCTGTCAAAATTCAATTGACCCAAAGTTATACTTTAAATATATAGTATCATAGTTTTCATAAGTAATGGACAAATAACCTATCAAATAAAACTCACTTTTTAATAAAATAGACATCATTACTTTAGCACTGAGAGATTTTAATTCTGGATTATATCTTTAAAATGGTTTGAAGAAAGTTAATTTCCCAAATAATTACCCCCTCCGGGCATCACTTTTCAAATTAAAACATTTCTTGTATTTAGAGTTTTCCAAAAATAGTTTTTATAAAAATTAGAAACTTAGCAATAGCATAAATATTAACTTAGATTTTTAAAATATGCAAAATATTTTGCAGACATGTATGTATAGATACAGAGATGATGATGATGATAATAGAAGGATAGATGAGATAGAGATAGAGATGGAGAGAGATAGAGATAGCTATAGATGCAGATGTAGATAGATATAGATATAGATGATAGATATAGATATAGATATAGATATAGATGTAGATATAGATATAGATATAGATATAGATTAGATATAGATTAGATATAGATTAGATATAGATATAGATATAGATAGATGTAGATGATATAGCTGTAGATGATATAGATATAGATGATATAGATATAGATGATATAGATATAGATGATATAGATACAGATGATAGATAGAGATAGAGATAGAGATAGAGATAGAGATAGAGATAGAGATAGATATAGATATTAGATAGATATAGAGAGAGTCTAATTTGCATCTTATCACCCTAAAACCTAATGCCAATTGTATTTTCCATTAAGGTCTGATATACCTATAGAAAGTCAAACATCACAATTATTCCAATAGGATAACATATCTCACTATTAATGGGACCAAATTATAATATAGTTTCAGGACAAACAATGAAATATGGAGCTATAATAGCAAATGATATCAAACATTTTTCCATTTTCCAATTTTTCCATTAACTACTAGCACATCAGATTATAGAGCTCACTGTTTCCAGTTTTTTGATGTTGATGTTGTTTAGTTTTATATATATGTGTGTGTGTGTGTGTGTGTGTGTGTGTGTGTGTGTGTGTGTGTGTGTATATATATATATATATATATATATATATATATATATATATCCAACTCTTTATGACCCCATTTGAGCATTTTTTTGGCAAGGATACTGAAGTACTTTACTTTTTCCTTCTCCATCTCATTTTTCTACAACTTAGTTTACAGATGAGCAAACTGAGTCAAATAAGATTAAGTCAATTGCCCAAAATGATATACTTAAGTTCACAGACAAAATTTGAACTCAGTAAGATGAGTCTTTCTAATTCCAGATCTGTCCATCCATTCTCAAGATTTGTGGTGTCAATCTCACATTTTCCTTTTTCTTAAAATATTTTACCATTTGTAAAAAATCTTCAAACCCCAAATCTGGAAATTGATAATTAAGATAGTACCTTTCAATTACACATTTAGTCTCAAATTAGTTTAAAATGCTACAAATTTCTACAAACCATGCAAAAGTTTTCCTTCCTTTGCTTCTGTGACTGTATGGTTGAGATGTATAGCAGAAAAAAAGAAAACTTCATATTACCCTTGCATTAATCTTTGCATTTGACTGACATTTTGGTCAGCATATCCAAGGTCTTGAGTTAAGCATTAAAAATAATTGGCCTTTAAGCAACAGTTTTAGTTTCTCGAACATGCAGATCTAAGTTAACATAATGCAATAGAGTTTCCACATCAAAGTGTTCTTTGCTTTTATTTTTTGTGTTAGTGTTAAATTATGCTTTTTGCAGGCAGAATAACTTCCTCAGTTAAAAATGAAAGCTGTCCTCTCCAAGGGTAGAAGCCTAAAGGTCTATGCAAATCAACTATGGAGGCTGATTATAAGTTCTTTATGAGTTGGGGAGGAGGGCTAGAGAAATGAGAAAGTTTCTGGAAAAAGCATTTTGACTAGCCATCACCACTATCCTTGGGACCTATCAATGAGCATGTCCCTGGTCTCTCAAATTACAGGTAACGTAAATCTCACATTCTTGGATAGGACCCTCTTGTTCAACTCATTTAAAACCAAAAATCTTAGGAAGTAGATGTGTCCTCAATAGACATGGTTTAAGAAGAGATGTTTCTGGGATATTTATCAATTTTTATTTATTTATAAATACTTAGAAATAGGTTCATAATTTGAGACATAAATGAGGATCCATGGTACCCAATGCAAGCTAAGTCAACAAACATTTACTAAGCATTTATTATGTACCAGTTGCTCTGCAAGGTGCTAGAATACCAAGAAAGCAGATAAATAAACCATCTTCCTGAGGAACTTATATTATGATGAGAGAGACAACATGTAGATAGCTAAGCACATTTAAGAAATCTATTGAGTGGAGATGGTAATCTGAGAGTTGAAGCTGGAAGACCAGGAAAGGCTTCTTGCAGAAGGTGGGATTTGAGTTGAGGCTTAAATAGGGAGATCAGTTAAAAGAGGAGAGATCTTAGTTCATCTTTGTCACCTTGTGGGCTACATCTTCAGCTCCATCTTGTTTACTATCTACTCTGTGTATCTTGTGGAAGGGGCCTTGTTATTATATTTGTAAGACACAAAGAAACATATTCTGAGTGGCCTTTGTTAGGTATACTCCATCCTTGGCCAAGACTATCAGATTTTTCAAATGATGTTTCAGAAGTTCTAATCACATTCTTGGGATCATCTCCTCAGGCAGTTGTTGGTTTTCTTTTGCTTTTTAGTCATTTAGGATTTCCTTGTCAAAGATAAGGAGTGTTTTGTCATTTCCTTCTCCTATTCATTTTACAGATGAGGAGGTTGAGGCACAGGCGAAGTGTCCCATAGATAAAAAGTGTCTGAGAGCAGATTTGACCTGAGGAAGAAGAGTCTTGCTAACTCCAACTCTAGCACTTTCCTGCTGCCTCTGCTCTTATACAACAAGCTTTTTCTCTTTGGTATCCCTTATTTTCTATAGGCTCAGTGAAAAATAGTGTACTCGTTGAATCTCCAGTTGCTTTCTCCAAAGCAATGTTTTCTAGATCCCTTCTGCAATTATCATTTGTATTTCATTTTTACATGAACTTATGTGAAATATACTGTGTTTGCAATAACGGCAATATTGATGATGATGACGATGATGTACTGTGATTGCCATAGCTTTTCTCAGCAACACAATGACCCAAGACAGCTCTGGACAGATTTATAATGAAAAATACGATCAATTCCCAGCAAAAGAGCATAGTTTTCAGAACACAGGTTGAAGCATATTTTAATCTTACTCTCTTTTCCTTGACATTTCTTTCTTTTTGAGGGGGAATCTATGACTTCTTTCACAATATGACTAATTTGAAAATGTTTTCATTTAAAAATTTACAAACTATAATGAGAGGGAGTTCAGGAGAGAGGAATTTAAAACTCAAAGATTTAGATGCAAATGGCAAAAACTACTTTTGCATGCAACTGGGTTAAAATAAAATACTAAATACATGAATTTTAAAAATAAAAATAAATTAAAAAGATAAAATTGCTTGATAAAAGTGACAAAAATGAAGGTTAACATCTGATGTCTTTGAAGCATTTGAAGGTGGTATTAGATTATCATTCTTGCCTTAACCTTTGGCTGTGGCCAGTTGTTAGGGAAAGATCATCCCTCACCTCGTATTTGTTCATTTTAGAAATTGGATACTTGGTGTCTTTCGAGACTTAACTTCTTGTAACTTAATAATAATTGCAAGAAGGATTCATAAAGAAAATAGATGAGTAAAACAATAACACTATTTTCTTTCATTTACTAAGCACTCCACCAGAGGAGGTAGTCAGTGGACAAGGAAATTGAGACTTTGCCAAGTAAAATGCACCACCAAAAGCATCTATTCCTTATTAATCTATAACACTAAGGTCATAGTTCTGGTTTGGAGGATTTCATCAAATATTCCTTTCTTTGAAGTGGTTAGATTTCCTTTTTATACACCATCAAACAAAAGTCTATTCATCTTTCAAGGTCTCCTGCACTTGGCAGCTCACTAAAGAAAGGAATATCAAATTCTTAAAAATAATTAACTCTAGGGTGGCTGGGTGCCTCAGTGGATAGAGCACTGGCCTTGGAGTCAGGAGTACCTGGGTTCAAATCCAACCTCAGACACTTAATAATTACCTAGCCCTGTGGACTTGGGCAAGCCACTTAACCCCATTGCCTTGAAATATCTAAAAAAAAATAATTAACTCTAAAAACAAAAGTAGATACACTTTTAAATGGCAAATTCCTTCAGAATATGCAGGGTTAGGCTTATCAGTGTTTAATGACTAGCTATCAAAAATATATATGCAAAACAATAGACAAGGCAAGGTTATTAACATTTTTTATATTTCTTAAGTTTACAAATCAAACCAAGAAATTGAGCCATGATTTACGTTGTTTACCAACTTCTGACTTATAAATACTGACAATATCTATGAAATCCTCCATAAAGATGATTTAGCTTTGTTGAGCTTGGTACCCAACCCACTGTCTGGCTTTCTCAACTGAGGACTTGTGTGGTGATTGGGATTTGTCTTGGGATTTGAGGTTCTCCAGTCAAAGTATTTCAGTTCTTAGTCCACAGAGGTGATTCCTGCTATTTCCCCCCTTAGGTCTACATTTGTATTCCAGCATCTGGAAAGTTAAGTTTAAATTGTGTTTTTTTATTGTCTTCTTGATTGTTCATGGTAGGGACATCTCTTCAATTAAACAAAGGCATTTATTAAGAAGCTCATCTTGAGTTCTATTCTGGCCTCAGACACTTACTAGATATGTTACCCTGGACAAGTTGCTTTACCCTGTTTGCCTTAGTTTCCTTATCTGTAAAATAAACTGGAAAAGAAAAGGGCAAACCATTTCAGGATCTTTGACATGAACATCCTAATTTGGATCACAAAGAGCTGGGCATGACTGAACAAACATCCTTTGTGCTTCACCCAGCTAGCTTAATCAAATCCATCTTCAGAGATAGTGTCCTTAATAGAGTGGCATACTTTACAATTCTTTTCTAGTAGCAAAAAGTAAACAAGCTGAAAAACAAATACTCAAAAAATATATATACAAACATCTTATTTTTTTATTTGCATGGTCAGTCACTAGTGTAGATGGCAGTAGTACACTTTTTCACTGATATCCTGACCTCTCTTCTCCAATTTGACTTAGATTTTCTCTTATCCTTTGGATTCTTGCATTCTAGGGCTGTCTTCAGAGCTTCCAGGGATAGGATGATGGGAACTCTACCATTCTTGATCTGATCTATTCTCTTCTGATCAAAGCACCACATAGTGATGAACAAAAATTTCTCCCAAAGTTCAGAACGATACCCTCTCAGAAGATTCAATCTTCCTGTAAGATTTCCAAAAGTCAACAATACAGATTGGCTTTCTTTAGACGACCACTTAGAAGTTCTAAGTTGCTGATCTTTCATACCATTTTCTGTTACTCTGAATTGCCTGAGGTTGGCAAGGAAGTAAGGACTTTGTATTGTTCCTACTTCCTCCTTTGGGTGTGTGTGGATGGTGCAGATTCTCCCCGTAGTTATTTCTGGAAGACTATCATCTAGCTAGACATTAGCTGTCCCGAACATGAGATCAAGGGGTCATAGTTTTAGAGAAGTAAGAGACTCAACCCAAAGGTCTTCTAGTCAATCCTCATATTTTATAGGTGAGAAAAATGGGGGCATAAGGTGTTCATAAAATCATAGGATCATAGAGGTACCACTGGACAGAACCTCAGAGGCCATCCAATTTAACCCCTTAATTTTATAGAAAAGGAAACTGATCTTCAGGAAAGTGAAGTGATTTAGCAAAGCCTGCTAGGAATGATGTAACAAAAGGAAGGTAGCATGTTACAATGGAAAGATACAGAAGACTGGGGTTCAAATCCTGTCCCTTATAATTATTGCCTATGTAAACTTGAGCTGATTATCTAACTGCTCTTAGCTCTGTTTCCATTTCTGTGAATTGAGGAAGTTGAACAAGACCAAGGGCTGATAATATGTTGTGTCATGGATACCCCCCCACACACACACACCTGAACTGGGATACCCACACCTTAATGTAGCCACATCACCCCTTACTCCTTCAGCCAGCACAATCCCATCTCTAGAGATACAAGCAAAATTTCAGCATGCTCTAAATTTGAATAAATGATAAAGAAAACATCTTCTAGTAAGGGAAGGAAAGGCAAAAAGGAGCCCAACCTTAAAGCCTTACTATGGGCCAACCATGGCATGCTAGCTCTCAATGTCCTATATTAGGTAGACTCCTCACATGGTTTTCATGTCAAGTCTAGAATCTTGATTTCTGAGATTGGGACATGAGGAGAATTTCTCAATTAGATTGCTTTGCTGAGATTGGTGCCCAACCCACTGCCTCACTTTCTCAACTGAGGACTTGTGTGGTGATTAACCAGTTCTGCTTAGGTCATCTTTATCACTTCCTCTTTTATGTTTCAGGATCAAGATGACTGTGTTCTGTCATGGATGAGAGCTTTGTGCTTTTCCCTCTTTTTAAAATCCATTTCAAATTGCAATTCATATAATTCAATCAACATTCTTTTTCCAGTCCTACCATGACTGTAGGCAAATCCTAGTGCTTGGTATCAGACAGATAAAATCATTAAACTACACAGCTCTTGCCCTCAGGGAGCTCTCATTCTAAACACATGCTTTTTACCCTGAGATTTACGAAGTAATTTCCTTAGGACATTCAGTCAATAATCTTTGTCCTTCATCCTCCAAAAAGACCATGAAATCAGGGAGGGGATGCCATGAGAAGTACATTAATTAGATTTGAGTGAGGGGGGGATACTCTGCTGGGGCATCAGCCTGAATTTCTCCTCCAGATCCATCTGTGTCCAGTGACCAGATATGGATTGGAATGACTGGAAGTGGTCCTAGATGTGAGAAAATTAAGGTTAAGTGACTTGCCCAAGGCAATTTCTGTGCTAATCATTACTAATACCAAAACAGTAGCTACAAAACCTTTATGTTTGTATCTCTAGATATGTGCCTAGCAAAGACTAGGTGATCTATGAATGCTCCTTTTAAGATTAATGTCTAAAATGAATTTCCCTGTCTCCTCCTCCTCCTTTTGTTTCTTCTTCTTCTTCTTGTTCTTCTTCTTCTTCTTCTTGTTCTTCTTCTTCTTCTCCTTCTTTTCTTCCTCCTCCTCTTTCTCCTCATCCTTCCTTATTCATTTTCCTTCTTCTCCTCCTCTTCCTCCATTTCCTTCCTTCAAGGAATTAAAATTCATTGATCCTATTAATAATTAGAGTAAAAACTCCCTTTTCCCATGAAGAATTGATGACCTTTCTGTAGCAGTCTTAAGAGGATCACTTGAGAGCACCGAAAAATGGAGTGTCATAAGATAGTATGCATCAGTTGAATGACTTAAGTTCAGTTATTTCTAGTTCCATAATCAAAACTTTATCTTCAATGCACTTTGTCAGTCAGTGTACACACCATTCACTTTATCTTAAAGATCAAAAAAAGAAAACTCAAAGGAGACTTATCCATGGTATTATATAGCTAGAATTATATGAAGCAAAATTGTTACTCAAGATCAAGTGTTCTTTCTAGGAAACCAGACTTCTTTTCTAAAGAAAGGCATCTGTGGAAACATCTACAAAAAGATATTATTCATCAGTTCATGGGATACTATGATGGAGGAGGAGACAAATAAACTATCATTCTATAAACAGGGAATTGCTTAAACAGTGTTACTTTGTTGAGTAACAGGGGAAATGTGGGAAAGTATAAAACCAATTTGCATTTGGAACGAATTCTAGAAGTTTGGTCTTGGATAGAGCACTTTACCAATCTCATCATTACTTTTCTCATTTACAAAATGAAATTTTTAGACTAAATTAATTTTAGATTTCCTCCCAATTATAAATATACATTTCCATGTCCTGTAAGGGACACTTGCTGGGAAAATTAAATATAAATCTCCTTCTCAAAAAAGATAAGTGGGTTTTCCCAGGAATTGAGTTTTGTAAGAAAAGTGGGAATTGCTTGCTATGTTTCATCTGCGCCCTGTCTTTTATGAAGTGTTTGTTATCAATGGAGATTCCCCACCATTTTCTCCATATTCCGTATTTATGCACTGCATTCACAATGTTGGCAATTTTTCATTGTGTGGTCAAGAATGGAGATTTCTCCATTCCAGTTTCAAACTCAGAGAGTTCTTCATTTTGTCTTTGAAGTTGCATTCAGTGTTGTGTATTTATCCATTCAATCTGTCATTGTATCATCAAGATTGAGAATTTCTTTATTATTTTATAAATATTTCAGATTTCTCCCTCTTGTTCTCAGCGTTGTAGATTTATCCATCATGGTTTTAATGCTATAGATTTCTTCATATTGTCCTCAACCTTAGACATTTCTTCATCATATTTTCAGGGTTTCACCTCTTTCCTTTACATGCTTAATGTTACAGATGTTTCCATTGTGATGGGTATACTGGTTGCAATCTCCATCATCGTTATTGTTGCTGCGATTGTCATTCATCATCAGAGCAGAGCTAAGAGGAAAAAAGTTCAGAGGTAAGCACACTTCCCCTGTGCCAGTGATTCTCCCTTCAGTTTTGTGATGTTCCCAATGGTGATCTAAATGGGGAGAGACCCCTGTATTAGTGAAGTGTCTGTCATTGAAATTACAGATGCAGTTCTTACTTCCTATGTAGTTGGCAGTTTGCCAGGCACTGATAGAAAGAAAAACTGGCCCTGGCCTATAGTACTTTATATTCTGTTATGCACAAAGAAAGTGATGGATGTTAACTAACAGATCACTTTTAACCCTAGTCAATCCTGCCCCACCTCAAACTCCAAACCAAGGCAATGGAGACCAATGAAGAGACAAGGGAATGTGCAAAGTTCTCATTCCCAAGAGGTAAGCCATTCTTTTACCCTTCCTGAATTTTCTCTACCTTGTACTTCCTTAACTTGGCCCTCTTAATGTCTTGGCCATTTTTTTTTATCTAAATCACAAATTAGTAAAAATATTTATCAAATATTGTATGTTCAGTTTACATATGAGTATATATATGGACTTTGTTGAAAGGAAAAGTGGAAACAGAACTACAGGACAGGCAAAACATGCTAAGGGACCCAACCTTCTGGGTTGGGTAATTGTGGAGAATTTCAAGAAGATTTTTTAGTGGGTAGAGCTGGGAGAGAAAATATCCCTGGCAGTATGATCAAAGGAACACAGATAAGAAAACATAGGTGGGAGAGTAACATATAGAGACAGGGTTCATTTTAGTTGAAATATAGGGATCATAAGGAGGAGAAATAAGAGGAGTGAATTGAAACAAGACTGGATGGAAGTGAATTCTAAGGCAAAGGATTTGGATTTTATTATATAGGTGAAGGATTTGGATTTTATTATATAGGGACTAGAGCCAGTGCAGAATGCCTTCAGAAAACTTAGATTCTAATTTGTAGATGCAGTACATATAGGCAATCATTGCCAGCTAATATTGGTTTTTGATCTTGGGAGTCATAGGGATGAACTAATAAATAATTCATTTCTTAGGTCCTCCGGAAGTTCAAATATCATTTACATGATTGCTGTTTCCAAAAGTAGAGCAAGAAGAAGGTGGGAAAGGGCATTCATGGTAACAGACTGGATGTCAAAATATCAGCTTGGGTAGTCTCTAGTATCCTGGTGAATGACTGGATGGGATATGAAACACAATGTAGAATCAGTTAAATGTACTGAGATATACAGCATTTAGCTAAAATAGGATTCATGTCAATGTTGGGTGTGAGTGTTAGAGAACTCTAGAAACTGTCATTAAATATTCCTCAGAGTAGGAAAAAAAGAAAGGAAAGAAAAAGAGAGAGAGAGAGAGAGAGAGAGAGAGAGAGAGAGAGAGAGAGAGAGAGAGAGAGAAGGAAAGAAGGAAAGAAAGGAAAGAAATGAAGGAAGAGGAAGGAAGGAAGGTAGAAAGGAAGGAAGGTAGGAAGGAAAAAGAGAGGAAGGAAGGTAGAAAAAACAAGGAAGGAAGGAAGGAAGGAAGATGTAGCTTTATCTTAAGTGTAGGAATTGTTTCAATGTTTGTTTTCTTATACTAAGCTCCACACAGAGAAGAAACTTTAATAATTATTTGTTTGTGGATGGATAACTTGATCAATTATTATGAATTATGGGATGATCTCGTAACTTTTTTGGTCCCAGATCTTTCAAACTTTTTATTCGTTGCCTCTAAAGGAGTACCATATCCACCTGTGGGTAATATGTTGCTCTTGTTTCCTTTTTTTGACATGCAATTTTTCATTTAGATGGGTCCAATGAATCCTCCTGTGTCTATACCTTCAATGGAAAAGAATAAACCACCACTTACTCTTGTAAGTATAACCAAAATCATGGCTTCCTTTTCCCTCTCTTCTTAACTTTTTTCCCTTCTAATTTCCCTAATATCGCTGTTAAACCTCTTTCTGTGCCTGTTGTCTCACTCATCAGATGGTAAACCCTATGACCACTTCCAAAATTGTACATCTCACCCTACATCCTACATCCTCATTTCTCTGTCAGGAGATAGACAGCTGTAAGGCGCAAACTGAATTAGAGTTTCAATGTTTATGAAAATAAGGAAACTTTGAAGTTTAGATCAAATTGGAGGGCAGCCTCATATTTGAAGTCATTACCATTGGAAGTTGAATTTCTTGGGAAAGCTCATCATCTTCATTTAATATGTCCAGTTGTGGAGTCACATCTTTAGACTAACAAACTCTTCTTTTTCCCTAGCGAATTACGAAACCAACTCTTCCACCACCTTTGATTCTCACAACTAGATCCTCATTTGTCCCCCCAGTAAGTAACTAATCAAATGATTCTGAATGGTTCATGCTCTCTTTTGAGGTCCACATGACCGATATATGCCAAACTTAGAAAATGACACTACTTCCCCTTCCATATACACTTTCCATATTGCAATATGTATTATGCTTAGCTCAATAGATATATGATGAGGTCTTGCTTGTCCTTATAAGGATCATAAGGAGATGGACCATAAAATCACAAAGACTGAGAGCTGCAAAGAGCTTCAGTGACCTCCTAGTCTAATGCATAAAACAAAGGAAACTCCACTCTAATAGACTTCAAAAGCAATTGTCTAACTCTTGCTTAGGACTTCCAAGAGAATCTATTATCTCTCACAGCAGCCCATTTCATGTTTGGACATCTCCAGTCATGGAGGCAGCTAGCTAGCTCAGTCCAGATCAGGAGTCCAGAAACAGGATGTAGTGAGTACAAATACAGCTTCAGGAACTTACTAGCTGTGTGACTCTGGACAAGTCATTTAACTTCTGTTTGCCTTATTTCACTGGAGAAGGAAATGTAAACTTCTCCAGTTGCCAAGAAAAACTCCATGAACAGTGTTGGCATAATACAGTTCATGAGATCATGAAGAATTAGACATGACTGAACAACAGCAAAAGTCATTACGGATTTTGTAAAAATTCATCCCGTTTATAACTTTCACTCATTGCTGCTGGTCCTGCCCTCTTGGTTTAAAAGGAAAATAAATGAAATTCATCTTCCACATGTTGTTATTGTTATTAGGTCATTCCCAGGCATGTCTGACTCTGTGATCCCATTTGGGGTTTTCATGGCAAAGATGCTAGAATGACTTTCTTTTTCTTTCTTCATGATCCCATTTTATGGATGAGAAAGTTGAAGCCTAGAAAGATTAGGAAACTTGGCTTAAGATATAGGTGCAAGGGAGAAGGGTTTGAATCCAGGACAATATTCTCTCCGCTTCCTGGAGACAGTATTGGTATTGAGATGAGACCTAGATTTGAATTAGCCACCTTATGGTCCCTCTCCTGCATCACTTTCATAGCTTAGAAAATTAAGAGATTGAACTAAATTGTGTTTAGGGGACTTTCTATCTCTAAGTGACTTTTTTTGAAAAAAAAAATCACTCTTTCTTCTCTGTTGGATTCATCTCTCCCCACCCTCTGGTAACTTTAAATCACCACAATCATGGTGACTCTAGCTTTACATGAGGCTCACATTTTCATTCTAAGTGATCTGCAGTAAAATTTATGTTTAATGGCAGCAATGAGTGTAGCAGATGTGAAAATTAACCATTTAAGTTTCCCAGAAGTGATCAGAGATGAACTGATGCTAATTCCCTTTCCTGATTTCAAGTACAATCCCTGGGGCATCTAAGAAAGCTGGAAGAATTCTCCACCTTAGATAATACTTTTAGAGGCTTAGATGGGGGCAGAATAGTAGAGTTGGTTTGGGTTCAAATCCCTCTCCAACATCAATTGTGTGACACTCGATAGGTACAGAGTGACAAATCTACAACTTGAAGAATCTCAGAGGTCATTTATTTCATCCCTTTCATTTTATAGATAAGGAAACTGAGTCCCAGAGAAATTAAATGACTTGCTCAAAAATGACCAGATTTGAAAATTAGTGTCCCAGGTGAGATTTGAACTCAAATCTCCCAATTCTGGTGCTATTTGTTACCTGGTACACAAAGTCTCTGTCAACCTCAGTTGCTCTTCTGTGAAGTGGCATTCATAATAGTATATACTTCAGAGGATTGTTATAAGAATGAAATGTAAAAATGGATGCAAAGCATTTCACAAATATTTAGAAATGCTATGTAAATTAGATCTTTAATTAATAGCTGTCACTTTTATATTCGTATGACATGAGCAGAACAGACATAGAGATGAGGTTCAAATAACTCTAGGATGAACACCAACAATGCATGGGTTGTCTTCTGTGACTGCCCCCCACTCCCACTCACAATAACCAAGGAAGAACAAGAAGCAAGAGGCCCCCAAGGTACCTGGCTTATGAGTTGGGCCTGTATGAAACATCTCTTATTGTGCTTGTTTTGGTCTCCTGCTCTCTTCAAAGTCCCATAATACCTTGTTTTGTAATTCTTTAAATGGTTCAGTGACTGGGGCACAACTCTGAGGATTCAGAAAAACATAAATTTGAATTCTTGATCAAGTCATTAATTGTGCTATGTAACTTTGGACGAGCTTACGTTATCACAATCTTTAAGCCTTAGTTCCTCACCTGAAAATAGGAAGAATAAGAACACCTATCTCACCAGGTTATCATGAGATTACTAAATAAGATTATCTATACTTGCACATTGATACAGATATCACCAAAGCTCTATAGAAATGTTTCCTATTAATTTATTGTGATTATTCCCTTGATGTTTTATTCTCTAGCAACACACTCTAAAGCTGCAATTGACATCCACATTGACCTTTAAATCTTTTTTGAAACACTTTATAGAGACTATCATTTGAAACTTCAGAATCTATTGGCAAGTGCTCACAGGCAATGTTCCGCCCATTTTACAGATGAGGAAGCACAAGCTCGAAAGAATTGAGTTACAAAGTTAAACAAATGTCAGAAATGACAAGTTCAACATGCTATCTACTTTGCTAATATATCTCTCTTTGCCTGTCTTTCCATGATTCTCTGTTGGACCATAGCATTAAATCTTTACCCCACCTCTCATAGACTTTATTGAAACTGGTTACCATTGTTCTTATGAAGACCTCAGGATAATCAAAATCCTATTCGTGTGATAATTACTCCTTGGAAAATTCAATCAAGCCAAAATTTTATCTTTTTTTTAGGGCACAAATCCCCAAGTTTGAAGCATCTGCAAAAGGATGGGTGAACAATCCAGAAATCTAGAAGATAGGAAAGGAATCCGAGAGAAGAAAAGATCTCCACTCATTTGTCAGGACCAAAGTTATGTTGGAACTTAGTAGATTAGACATGCCATCTTTAAGAGAACTATGTTCTCATGGACGAACTGTCACAATGTTCTGTAATGCTACCTTGGTGAAGAACCTGGACTAAATAGAAGAACCTGGAATAGGTGGACTGTTGATTTATGGGACTGGGTGACTTCCTGGTCTACCAGAGATGGGGGAAAGGGAAGATGCTCAAAGCTTGAATGCAGGGGTGGCTAGGTGGCACAGTGGATAGAGCACCAGCCCTGGAGTCAGGAGTACCTGGGTTCAAATCCAGTCTCAGACACTTAATAATTACCTAGCTGTGTGGCCTTGGGCAAGCCACTTAACCCCATTTGCCTTGCAAAAACCTAAAAAAAAAAAACCAAAAAAAAACAAAGAGGAAAAAAAAGTTTGAATGCAAGGTTAGGGCCTGGGAGTGAACTTGTTCTTCTATTGGTATAGGGAATTCCTGGCTGAGTAAACTCACTCCACCAATACAGGTCCTCATCTTATCTGCAACTTAAAATCTTAAAGAATTTCCTAGAACACAGAGACTGTGTGACTTACCTGGGATCACACAGCCAGGACATGTCAGAAATGGAACCTGAATTCAAGTCTTCCTACTTTGGAAGACACACTGAATTTAAAAACAAAATAAACAAAACAAAATCACAAACTATTCCCATTCTCCTCAGTGATGACTCCCTACCTTGAGTTAACTGCCCAGGGGGAGGGGGGAGGTTGTCCATTTGTTCCTCTCTAGGTAATATTTGCAAACTGACAAAAACCCAATGTTTTTGACCTTCTGATATCATAAACATTGTTTAACACTATCTCCCCCCCCCCAAACAAAGGGTGGGGAAGTCCTTTAGTCTGACTTCCTTATTTTGGAGTGGAGGAAACTGAGGCTCTGGGAGTTTAATAAATTTACTCCCCTGACTTTCAACTCCAAGAATCTCTGGCTTTCTTCAAAGCTTAGTTCAGGTGCTCTTTTCAACATGAGGCCTTCCCTCAACTCTCACTGGACCTTTCTCTCTCTTGAAATTGCATTGTATTTTTTTGTATATATCTTATACTGTGTGATTTTCTTTAGTAGAGTGGAAACCCCTGAAGGCAGGAATTGTTTAGATTTTTTTTTACTTTGTTTTCTCAGTATTTGACACAAGGACTATTTCATCATAGTCTTTCATTGGTAAATGTTTTTTTTTTAATTGACCTTAATTGAATTGAGTTGCCCAAGGTGACCCTAGGGAGCAGGGAACAGAATCAAATTCAGACCTAAGTCTTCTAAATCCAGTCTCCTTTCCACTAATCTGTATAGTATTCCACGAATATGTATAACCCAAGAGAGTCAAAACAATATTTCATTAAATTGACTTTACTTTCAATAAATACAAATTGGTGAGAGTTTACATTTTAATTCTACATTTCAAATAGACACTACACATAATAATCACATTTTAGTTGGAGTGATGGGTATGAAAGGATACAAGAGAGCAAGATGTTAATGGTCCAAACGGTCAACTCCATTTTATCTTGAGCTCAACTTGGTTTCTAAATATTTGCTTCTGTTATCTTCCTGAATGATAGGTTTTTTTTTTCCCCAAATTTTCAATGAATCTTTTTTTTCTCTACCTGACTCTAGAAGAGTTACCTTCCAACAGATGTGAGGGAGAGGTGTGGGGAGGTTGGAAGTCTCCCCTAGCTTTTCCACAGGACAAGGCTGCTGTTTGGGTGAGTGGGACATTGTGTGAGGGATGAGGACTTGGGTCTTCCCAGAGTCTGGGATCAACATGTGTCCAGTGAATATGGACCTAAGTCTTTGTCTCTTTGCTTTTTTTTTTTGGTTTTTCTGCATATCAGTTGGTTATAATATTATGAAGCTCGAAAAGGTCAGGAGGGTGAGCCCACCATATATCTGAAAGTTTAATATTTCTTTATTGTTGTTCACTTGTGTCCAACTCTCCATGACTACATTTTGGGGTTGACTTGGCAGAGACACTGGAGTAGTATGCCATTTATTTTCCCAGCTACAGATGAAGAAACTGAGGCGAACAGGGTCAAGTGACTTGGCCAGGGTTACACAGCTAATAAAAGTCTGAGGCCACATTTGAACTCAGGAAGATGAATCTTTTTGAATTCAGGACTGGCACTCTGTCCACTACCCCACCTGCACTTCTTTCTCTATTTCTTCAGTAATTATCCCTTTATTAAATCTGAACTATAGTCTGAGACCCAAGCAAAGAGACACACAGACAGAGAAGGAGCAACAGGATGATAAAACCCTAACAAACTTTAAACACACTTTCAAGTACATAACACTATTCATAAATAAGTATTCAATGGTAAATCAAATTAGTATAGAATTATTTTGTCTTACAGAATGATTTACATAATTGTAAATAAAATTGTTGAAATATTAAATTAATAGTTAAATATGTTTTTAATAAATGATTAGTAGTAGGAAGAATGCACCTATTGCTGCTGCTACTAGCTAGTCAAGTCGACAAATATTTCCAAAATACTTAATAGGGGTCGGACACTGCGTTAAGTATCAAGCATACCAGAAAGGGAGATAGCCCTTCTCCGCCAAGGTTCGTAGAATGATGAGGGAGAAAAACAGTAAAACTAGGGACCTACAAGACACACACTGAGTGGCTGAAGGGCATTTTAGAAGAACTGAAATAGCCTCTGGGATGGGGGATGAGGGAAAGTATCTGGAAGGGTTGCGGCTGTGGTAGTACAGTGGGGGGCAGTTAGTGAGTACAGTGGATAGAGCTCTGGCCTTGGGATTCAGGAGGACCTGAGTTCAACTAGGGTCTCAGTTACTTAATACTTAATTAGCTGTGTGACTTTGGGCAAGTCATATAACCCCATTGCCTTGCAAAAACAAAAACAAACAAAAAAAAACAAAAAAGAGATTGGGGAAGGCTGGGCATGATGGTGTGGCTCTGGAACATTCTGAGGATAAGGACAGACAGTAGAAGGACATGTAGAGGGAAGGTGGAATGTTCTGGTTGCAGACACTCTCTTGGCGGGGGGGGGGGAGATTCTGAGGAGTAGAAAGTGTAAAGAGTCTTATCTCTTGATTGAATGATATTGGAGGAAGTCCAGTAGGACACTGAAGCTCAGTCAAGGTAAGTTATAAGGGAAGGATATGATGAAGAAATGGTGATTTATATGGTCTTCAGATATCCACTAAGAAGGAAGTACTCCAACTTTGTGAGGATGGGACTTATATCCTTAGATAATATAAGTGATAATATTGGTCATTATAATGACCAGCATTTATATAGATTTCTAAAATTTGCAAAATCTCTTATAAATATTGTCTCATTTGATATTTGCCACCAGGAGGTTGGTGCTCTTAGTATCCACAATTTGTAGATGTGTGAATTGAGAGGCAAACAGAGATTTAAGTAATTTGCTGAAAGGTGCACATCTAGAAGACCTGATTTGAACTCAATAGTCTTCTTGATTTCCAGAATCATATCTATTACCTCATCTAACTTCTCCTTACCGGGCTAGGAAGCTATCTGGGCAATGGGACAATCACGTCCTAGGATCCTTTTTTCTCTACTTTTGACAAAATCTGACCCATGTGGTGGATGCTGCCAGTGTTCTAAAAGAACTTTCCTGGCATGATTGAATGATTATGGTTAGCTCATTTTCTGTGACAATGTCTGGGAAATATCATTTCCCTTTCACAAAGATTAGATGGAGAAATGGAATGTTTAAACTGGGTAAAAGAAGTCTAGACCTAGAGAGAGAGAGGGATTGTTAATAGAGGAAGGGGTTTGTGAGGGGGCCATCATTAAGAGGAAATGTCAATTGGTGTTCTACAAACAGCAATGGAGAAAAAAATGTTCCAAGGGAAACTGAGTCTGGAAAGTGAGAGCATAAGACAAAATAAAACAAGTCAAAACAATGGAGGCATCCCAGTGGAATAAACTGTATTAGAGAGCTGGTGAAGGCTTCAAGTTGAGGCTGGAGAACTAATGAGAAGCTCTAGTTTTGTATGGGCCAACAGAAGCAAAGACACATTCTAGGTGCTGGGGTCTGCAATTTTTCATTTTTCCTTCAGTTTCCATATCCAGCCAATCACCAAGTTTTGCTGTTTCTACCTCCTTAATAGCCCCCAATTATCCCTTCTATTCATTTACATAATTGTCAACCAAAGCTGAAGTCCTCGTTTTTTACCTGAATTCCTAAGTGGTCTCATTGAATTCAATCTTTCTCTTCTAAAAGACAATCTTCATACCTCATACCTTTCAGACTGGCCAATATAACCAGAAAGGATAACGATCAATGTTGGAAGGGTTGTGGGAAATTTGGGCCACTATTACACTGTTGGTGGAGCTGTGAACTCATCCAACCTTTCTGGAAAGCAATTTGGAATTACACCCAAAGGGCAACAAAAATGTGTCTACCCATTGATCCAACAATACCACTACTTGGTCGATACCCTGAAGAGATCATGAAAAAGGGTAAAAATATCAATTGTGAAAAAATATTCATGGCAGCTCTGTTTGTGGTGGCAAAGAATTGGAAATTGAGTGCATGTCTGTCAGTCAGGGAATGGCTGAACAGATTTTGGTATACATACATTATAGTACACTATTGTTCTATTAGAAACCAGGAAGGATAGGAATTCAGAGAAATCTGGAAGGATTTTCATGAACTGATGCTGAGCGAGAGGAGCAGAACCAGAAGAACATTGTACAACCTAAAATCAATCAACATGGGGTGATGATCTATCTTAATGGACTTGCTCATTTCATCAGTGCAATAATAAGGGACAATTTTAGGGGATCTGCTATGGAGAATACCATCTGTATCCAAAGAAAGAATTGTGGAGTTTAAACAAAGACCAAAGACTTTTACCTTTAGTTTGAAAAAAGGTATCTTATTATGTAACTCTTCTATCTCATATATTTTATTTTTTACTTAAGGATATGATTTCTCTTTCAATACCTTCAATTTTTATCATTGTAGAGCATGGAAACAATGAAAGATTATCAGATTGCCTTCTGTGGTGTGGGGGGGGAGGGAAATGAGATTGGGGGAAAATTGTAAAATTCAAAAGAAAAAAGAAAAAAATGCAAAAAAGACAGCCATCAAACATAATCAAATGGACATTTCTAAAGCATACTCCCTTTCCTGAGAAGCTTTGTTGGTTCCCAATAACCTTGAGGATGAAATAAAAACTCCAATTTGGTCGCTAAAGTCTCATGATCTACCTATGATTGTATTGGAAATGAGATTGTTACTTGGGAATAGACTGTTTCTTACCTGAAACGTTGTCCCTCTGTCCCCTAAACCATATTGATTTCATCATTTGGAGCAAATTTGAGGATCAGTATTTTTTTTAAAAAGGGGCAGCTCCTTGAGTAGTGGCAAATAATGAGAAATTAAGGGCATACCCATCAATTGAGAATGGTATACATGGTGGTATATAAATGTAATGGAGGACTATTATTCTGTAAGCAATGATGAGCAGGCAAATTTCAGAAAAAAAGACTGGGAAAGACCCACCTGAGCTGATGCAAAGTGACGTGAGCAGAACCAGAACCAGAACATTGGGCACAGTTACAGCAACACCATGTGGTGATTAATTATGATAGATTTAGTTCTCAGCAATACAATGATCAGATATTTTGGCTAAAAAACTTGTGATGGAAAAATGTCATCCATATCCAGGGAAAGAACTATGGAGTCTGAATGCAGGCCAAAGGCATATTATTTTCTATTTATTTATTTATCTATCTGTTTATTTATTTGTTTGTTTGTGTCTTTGTTTATTCATTCATTCATTTATTTAATTTTTCATCCATGTACACATGTATATTTTTAAGTTACAAAATTTCCTTCCACCCTCCCCTTAGCAGAGAACAGCCAGGTTAGCATTGTATATACATATTTTTGATAAGCATGCTTACAGATTAGTCATTCTTTGGTATGAGGAATTAGGATTAAGGGAAAGAGATACATAAGAGATAATTTTTATAAAGTGTTCATCAGATTCTGAAGAGCTAGGGTTTTTTGTGTTTTGCCTTGTTTTATGTTGTTCTTCTTCCTCTGAATGGGGATAACATTGTCTATAGCCAGTCTAATGGGGTATCCTAGGTCTCTGGACTGCTGAGAGGAGCTGTTTCCATCAGGGATGATCATCTCACAATGTTGATGTTAATGTGTACCTTGTTCCCTTGGTTCTACTCCCTTCACTCAGCATCAGATCCCATAAGTCATTCTGTGTTTCTCTAGAGTCTATAAGTCTGACTATTTATGGTTTCTTATAGAACAATAATATTCCATAGTATTCATGTCCCATAACTTGTTCAGCCATTCCCCAAGTGATGGGCATCCTCTCAATTTCCACTTCTTTGCTACTACATAAAGAGCTGTTATGAATATTTTGGAAAATGTAAGATCGCTCCCATTTCTTATGAAGTCTTCTGGATATAGTCTTAGAATTGGAATTGTTAAGTCAAAGGGAATGGACATTTTTTTGTTTCTCTTTGGGCATAGTTCCTTATTGCTCTCCAGAAAAGTAGAATCTGTTCATAACTCCACCAGCAATGCATCAATGTCCCAATCCTCCCCCAATCTCTCCAACATTGATCATCTTCCCTTTTTCTCTTTCTCGTCTTGGCCAATCTGAAACCTCATTGTCATTTTAATTTGCATTTCTCTAATCAATAATGATTTGGAACATTTTCCCATATGATTATACATAGCTTTAATTTCTCATTTGAAAACTGTCTCCTGACCATAAAGCACACTATTTTCACTTTCTAAAGTTATTTTGATTTTTTCCTTTCTTACCTTTTCCCCTTTTGTTATGATTCTTCTCTCACAACAATACTAATATGGAACTGTGCTTTACATGATTATACACATATAATATATATCAAATTTCTGTCTTAGGGAGGGGAAAGGGAAGGAAGGCAGGGAGAAAAATTTGTAACTCAAAATCCTACAAAAATGAATGTTGAAAACTATCTTTACAGGTAATTGGAACAATAAAATACAAAAAATAAAAAAGGGGCAGCAAGGAGGAATAGTGGATAAGGGTGTTGGGCCTGGAGTCAGGAAGACTCATTGTGTAGAATTCGAATCTGACCTCAGATACTTCCCAACTGTAATCCTGGCAGATCATTTAACTCTGTTTGCCTCAATTGCATCGTTTATAAAAATGATCTGGAGAAGGAAATGAGAAAACATTCTAGCATTTCTTCCAAGAAAACCCTAAATAGGGTCACAAAGAGTCTAACACAACTGAAAAACAACTAAATAACAACAATTTTTGAAAATCACCTCCCAATCACCTCGCAAATGTCAAGTGAACTAAGGACTTTATTCAAAGAATAAATAAAACATTGAAACACTTAGTAGTCACTTGTGAAGTGTTTATGCCTAGAAAACTTGCCTTTGATGACTATAAAAGACTGAGAAAGTCAGAGGAAGCCATCTCTGTTTATTCTTCTTAGAATATGGCAAAGATAATGGAATTTGTGGCTTAGGATCATTCTCAGGGGTCACAGCTCTTGGCGGAGCTCATCTGGATGCTTGGGGATAGTTCCCCTCTCTCTATCATCTCTATGCAACTGTGAGAACCTACACAAAATAATAATCCTGGCATTTATATAATGCTAAATGCTGTGATAGCATGCTTTAATTATTAGCTCATTTGATCCTCTGGGGAGGTAGGTGCTCTAACTTTTTAAAATGAAGAAACTAGGGCCAATAGAATTTATGTCTAGTCTTAGATCAGAAACTAAGTGTCTGAGGCTGGATTTGAACCTAGATCTTCCTGACTCCAGTCCTTCTACTCTTTACACCTTGCCACCTAGCTTGTGTGACATCTCTAAGCAATACTGGCATCTTTAGCAACATAGAACACATCTCTGATTTCATCATCACCAGTGGAACCCAGGCCTTCTGGGCCTAGGACTTGTCTTACAAGATGGGTGAGACTCATACAAGTAAAATGACTGGCACAAGCTGGGGATTGTCATGGGTAGGAGTTGAACCAAAGTTTTCCATAAGTCTTGGGGTCTAGTCTTTGCATGTATGACCCTGGGTAAGTCACACTCTCTAACACACACAACACATACAAACACACAGAGAGAACATGTGCTAGAGATTCTACTCTTGGAGATTCATTTCTTTAGGTATTGGAGAGCTGCCGATTAAAATGTCTGAGAGCCCAAGACAGGAGAGAGAGAGAGAGAAAGAGAGAGAGAGAGAGAGAGAGAGAGAGAGAGAGAGAGAGAGAGTATTGCATTTATTCAGTCAACATCCTTCCTTGAAGAGCCTCTGCCAGATAGTGTAGATGAAGTAGAAGACTCCATCATTATCCATTGTCCTTTCCTTGCTGGCCCTCAGAGTTTAACAGGAGTGTGCTTGGGTACCACTAGGGACACTAGGAAAATAGGGTCATAGGCATGGCTAGAAGATGACCCTGAATGGTGTAATGCATGATAAAAACAGGATTGACTTCAGAGTCACAGGACTTGAGTTCAAATCCAATCTCAGACATTCACTACATGATTTGGACAAGTGCTGGCCTCCAGTTTCATCATTAGCAAAATGAGATCATTTGGACTTGACTATCTTTAAGGCTCATTGTTTCTCTATAGCTTCTGGTTCCTGGGTCCTTAGAGACCATGGATCCCTGTTAGAGGATCAATAAACTTGAAAGGATAAAACACTGCACATCTTTATTTTTCCTTTATAGTCAGACGTGTTTTATCCTAATGCATTTACACACACACACACACAAACACACATACACAAACATTAAGAACCTTTATTCTAATAAAAACCTTCAATTTTATACCCAGAGAAATAATGACTTGGCAAATATCACAGAAATGTGGCAGGACCAAGATTTATTAGAACATAGGGACATATATGCTAGGGAACAACTCTAAATAATTTAAGAAAAAAAATGAAAACCAGACAGGCTAGGCAATTTGTCTACTATTGCATATATATGAATAGGGAATGGAAATTTGTGCATCTGTAGTTGGAAGAGATGACAGGAGTCATTTAGAGTAGTTTTTTTTTTCAATTTATTGTTTAGTAAATGAAGATTCTTTTTTTTTTGCCAAGGCAATGGGATTAAGTGACTTGCCCAAGCTAGGTAATTATTAAGAGTCTGAGTCCAGTTTTGCACTCAGGTCCTCCTGATTCCAGGGCTGGTGCTCTATTCAGTGCTTCATAAATGGAGGATTTTGTTGGTAAAGCAACTTATCCAAAACCCACAGGTGGGAAGCATCAGAGCTGGGATCTGAACCCAGGTCCCAGAACTCCAGAGCCCTGGAATATAAATATTCTCTCATTACAAATACAGAATTCTGCCCACCATACCACATGACCTGAGTAAGCTTTGTTGATGCCGTTGTTCTATTGTGTCTGACTCTTCATGACCTTTGAAATTTTCTTGGCAGAGATACTAGAATGACTCAGATAAAGAAACTGAGGTTTAAGTGAATTGTCCAGGGTCATACAACTTGTGATTAACTGAAGTCAAAATTGAACTCAAGAAGGTGAGTCTTGTGAACTTCAGAGTGCTCTTTCCAGCTGATCTGTCTGGTCTGATTATAATTCTTTGGATTTTTTTTACTATATTATACATATCAAAGAAGATAAAACTTTTTAAATTAAAATTTCTGTGGTAGGCATGATAAAGAGGAATTACAGACATAGGAAAGAGTCAGGGAGATCTGGGTTCAAATCCAGCCTCAGGCACTTAGTGTCTGACTCAGGCTACACATACATATTAGGATGTAAGCTCTAAGAACTATTACTTTTTTCTCTGTTTCTGTTTCTCTCACTCACCTCTCATGTTTCCTTCTTTCCTTTATCATTATTTCTCTCTCCTTTCTCCATCCTCTTCTTTTCCTTTCTCTTCCCCTCTTTTCCTCTTTCCTTCCTTCCTTCTTTGTTTATTGCTTCTTTCTTTCTTTCTTTCTCTTTCTTTCTTCATTTCTTCCCTTCTTTTTTGCTTCTTTCTTTTCTTTTTTCTTCCTTCCTTTCTGGCTAATTGGGAAGAGGTTGATGAGTGGTTAAATATAAGTGATAAATACCTACGCAGCAATATTCAGTAGTTAGAAACTTTGAACTGGGTCTTGGTAGAGATGTTAGAAATTGAAGTTTACCTCTGGAAAGTTGTCTGATTTCCTAGATCACAAAATATCCCATTTTGATCACAAAATATATTCTATTAAAAGATCACAGATGCCAAGGTGTTATAGAGGGAGGAACAACAAACTGCAGTCATGAGTGTGAATTCAAATTCAATTTTTCTACTTTCTGGTTATAGAACCCTGAGTAAGTCAACTCATATCACTGGGCTTTATGTTTTCCAACTATGCAAGATGAGAATAATGGAACAGGTGTTTTAGGGTTTGTGCTATAAATTTGTAGAGGCAGCTAGGTAGTACAACAGACATAGTTCTTGGAATGGTGTCAGGAAGACCTAAGTTCAGATCTAATCTCATTTACCCACTGTTGACCCTAAGAAAATCATTTAACTTCTGTTTGCTTCCTTTTTCTCATCTGTAAAATAATAATTAATATCAACACATTCTTTACAGATTACTGTGAGGACCAAGTGGAATAATATATGCAAAATATTTTGCAAACCATAAAGGGTTATTACTGGTATTGGTAGGAATTTCTAACCAGTCCTAACTAGTGATGAAATAACAAATCAAAAACAAGAAAATACTGTCCTTTCAAGTTTGCCAAACAATGTTCATTCACACAACCAGCCTATGAGATGGGTATTATGTTTTTTATTGCTAGCAATTTATATTTGGGGAAACAGAGGCAAATATTAGGCAAGGGACTTTTCCAAGATCACACAGCTGATAGTTATCTGAATCCAAACTTGAACTCATGTATTCTTGACTCCAAATCAATTTCTCTAAGGACTATGATAGTTTGGCTCTAAGGTTGATTATTTTAGTTTCAACTCATCCAGTCCAATTGTTACTATTACTAATTCTTTTTTTCTTAGATGAGCAAAATAAGTACGAGCATGTTGAAAATATTTTTTTCCTTTTAAATATTTTATTTGTTTTGCTTTACAATTTTTCCCCTAATCTTGCTTCCCTCACCCCACCCCCCACAGAAGGTAATCTGTTAGTCTTTACATTGTTTCAGTGGTATGCATTGTTCCAAATTGAATGTGATGAGAGAGGAATCATATCCTTAAGGAAGAAAAATAAAGTATAAGAGGTAGCAAGATTACATAATAAGATAATTTTTTCCCTAAATTGAAGGCAATAGTCTAGTCTTTGTTCAAACTCCACAATTCTTTCTCTGAATAAGATGGTATTCTCCATTGAAGATAGCCCCAAATTGTCCCTGATTGTTGCACTGATAGAATGAGTGAATCCTTCAAGATTGGTCATCACCACCATGTTGCTGTTAGGGTATACAACATTATTCTGGTTCTGCTCATCTCACTCAGCATCAGTTCATGCAAATCCCTCCAGGCTTCCATGAATTTCCATCCCTCCTGGTTTCTGATAGCACAATAGTGTTCCATGACATATATATGCCACAGTTTATTAAGCCATTCCCTAATTGAAGCACATTCACTTGATTTCCAGTTCTTTGCCACCACAACCAAGGCTGCTATGAATATTTTTGTACAAATGATGTTTTTGTCCTTTTTCATGATCTTTTCAGGGTATAGACCCAGTAGTGGTATTGCTGGATCAAAAGGTATAAACATCTTTATTGTCCTTTTGGGCATAATTCCAAATTGCTCTACAGAAAGGTTGGATGAGTTCACAGCTCCACCAACATCCCTTCCAACATTGATCATTATCCTTTCTGGCCATATTGGCAAGTCTTCAGAGATGCTTTAATTTGTATTTCTCTAATAAATAATGGTTTAGAGAAATTTTTCATATGACTTTGAATCGCTTTCATTTCCTCATCTGCAAATTGTATTTGCATAAACCTTTGACAATTGGTCAATTGGGGAATGGCTTGTTTTTTTGAAAATTTGACTCATTTCTCTGTATATTTTAGAAATGAGTCCTTTGTCAGAAATACTAGTTGCAAAGATTGTTTCCCAGTTTGCTACATTTCTTTTGGTCTTGTTTACAATGGTTTTGTCTGTGCAAAAGCTTTTAATTTAATGTAATCAAAATCATCTACTTTGTTTTTAGTGATGTTCTCCATCTTTTCCTTGGTCATAAACTGCCTCCCTTTCCATAGATCTGACAGATAAACTACTCCTTGATCTTCTAGTTTGCTTATAATATTATTTTTATGTATAAATCCTATATCCATTTGGATCTTATCTTGGTGTATAGGGTGTGAGGTTGTGGTCTTATCTAAATTTCTTCCATACTAACTTCCAATTTTCCCAGGAGTTTTTATCAAAGATAAAGTTTTTATATAGCTGAACTCTTTGTGTTTTTCGAACTTCAGATTACTATAATCGTTTCCTGCTATCGCACCTAGTCTACTCCACTGATCCACCACTCTATTTCTTAGCCAATACCAGGTAGTTTTGATGACTGATGTTTTGCAATATGATTTTTGATCCGGCAGGGCTAAGCCACCTTCTTTTGCACTTTTTCATTGAATCTCTGGAAATACTTGACTTTTTATTTCTCTATATGAATTTATTTGCAACTTTTTCTAATTCATAAAAGTAATATTTTGGAATTTTGATTGGCAGGGCACTAAACAGGTAATTTAGTTTCAGTAGAACTGTAATTTTTATCATATTAGCTTTACCTATCCATGAACAATTGATGTTTGTCCAGTTATTTAAATCTGATTTTATTTGTGAGAGTGTTAAATAATCTTGCCCAAATCTCAGAGACTAAAGAGGTTAAGAACCTGGGTTTCCTGCTATCTTTCCCATCTTGAAATTATTTAATACTTACTTCTCTGTATACATGTTGCATCTCTCCTCCCCCTACAATCAAGGTCAGACTTTGTTCTCTAGGACAAAGCCTGGTTCCTAAGAGACAATTGATAAATTCTTATTATTGAATCCAGAGAATGCAAAGTGACATGGGGTTTACAGTTATCTCAAATTCCTGACTAAGGTCTTTTGACTAGTGTCATTCTTGAGTAAAGGTCTCACCTCAGCCACATGAGTAGCATGCACCCTAGGCTTGGAAAGGGCTCAAACTTCAGTTGACCTTTTAGCATGAACAGGACACACTTCCAGTTCTGCTTTTGAGTCTGTCCCCAACAACTTACACAATCTTGCTGAGGTAAGCATCAGTCTAGCAATAATGGAAACTTTGGGTTATGGAAGTAGAAGAAATGATTCAAAGCCATAGAACAATAGAAGGGAACTAGAATGCAGGAAGGTAACTTCTCTCTTATCTAAATATTAGATTAGCTTTAAAAAATCTTTATAAATTGAATGAACTGTATATTTTTTCTCCTTTTCTTTCAGTTTGCTATACAACTTGATTCTTGGGTCTTTGCTTTATATTATAGAAGAAAAGCCTGATAAATAGAAGTATGTGTAAAATAATTTTACATATACATAACATACACATACATATATACTACATTTCTATATACATAGGTACATATGTGCATATCTATCTATCTATATATAGTAATTTGTGTTAAATGGTAGCCATCTCTAGGGTGAGGGGTAGGGAAGAAAGGAAAATTGCATGCTTACTAATATATAACTTTATATATTATATATATAATATTTAAGAGGAATAGCAATATATTTATTAGCAAATATATATAAGAGGAATAGCAAGTTGTACATAATAGAAGTGCAATTTCATGGGAAGTCACCTTTTGATTATACTATGTTATGGAAATATTTGTTTTATCCCATAAATAAACATCATAAATAACAATAATAAAATAATTTGGTATAATTCCCTTTATGCCAAACCTGCAGGGGAATTTTTAGATTGATACCATACCAGAAAACATTCAATAGTTTCAGGATCAACAGTCTTGGAGATGTGGGGAATCTCTTTACTGGGGTAAATACCATGATTACCCAATTCAGTAGATGAAAAGATTTCTCCAAGACTTCTTGGAAGTAGCATTAGCTCCAAAGTCAAAACACTTGGTTTCAAATCCCTATCCTTTTCCCTTCAGAAGTAGCGCTTATCAGAAGGAGTTATGACCAAATCACTCATAATCCTGCAGACAACTTGGTGATGGAACTCACTATTTGGCATTAGGACCTATGAAACCATATGTAACAGTGATATTTCTAGAATCTGGAGTCAAATTTGTACCCCTAGGAGGAATCAAAGAGGGATTTTACGTAAGTGTACAAATGTATTTAAGGTTTACAAAAGACTTTAACTCATTTAAGTTTCAACAGCACTGCCTGAAAGGCATTGCAAGAATTGTTATCCTCATTTTATAGATGAGGAAGTTGAGACTGAGGAAATTTAAGTGATTTGTTGGAGATCCCACAGCTGGAAGGGTTGTGAAGCAGGGTTCAAACATATATCTCTCATGCTTATAAGCCCATTATTCTTTCTACTATACTGTACTGTCTTTATACATCCATATATACATATTTGCCTCCTCCATATCTGTCATCTATCATCTAAGTCTCTGTTTACTAGCTGCACTCCCTATCTACCCAGCTATCTATGCATCTATCCATCTATTATCTATCTCTCTAAATATAAGCATATATTAGAAAGACATTTATCTCTGTCTCCCTATATTATCTATGTATCTATCTCCATAGATCTATGGTCTTTTCATTGGCTCCCCATTGTCTATGAAATCAATTGCTAATTCATTTTATTCTTGTTCTTATAAAATCTTATCTCAACATATTTTCCAATTTCATTTCAATCAGTTTTCCTTTACTCTAAGGATCCCTGGGCTTTGCTAGCTTTCTCACTGATATACCCTGATGATTTCCAAATTTCTGTACAATCTCTATAGCTGAACCATCCTACATGTGTCATTTATTTCTATTAGGTTGTGACTTCCTTGAGAGCAGGAGATGATTCCCTTCCCACTTTTCTATATATTCAACTCTCAATATTGTGTTTGATATATAGTAAATAGTTTGTAAATATTTAGCTTTTTAAAAATTCTATTCATTCACTCATCTAATGCAACCCTCTCAACTATAATATTTCTGGATATGACAATTTCTAAAAGAAGTTCCTTTAAAGTACAATTCTTAAATATTTTGATCATCATATTTCAATCATGTTTTATAGGAAATGAAGTATGGTATGATGGATAGAATCTTGAAGTGGAGGTCAGATTAGGCCTGGGTTCAAATTTTGCCATTTATACTCACATTGGTCAAATTACTTCATCCCTGTGATTATCTGTTTTCTCTTTAGCAAAATGAGAATAATAAATTTAACTATCAATTTTATAATACTTTAAGACTTGTAAAAATTGACAAAAATTATTTCATTTTATCTTCACAATAATTCTGGGAAAATGATACCATGACACTAATGTTAGAGCTAAGAAAACTGAGAAACATAGAGATTAAGTGACATGTCCAGGATCACATAACTAATTAACATCTAAGAAAGTATTTGGACTCAGATTTTCTTGACTCCTGCTCCAGGGCTTTTTCTACTGTGCCAGCTCTAACAATGCTAAGAAAAGTTCCTTTACTTGCCTCATAGTTATTTAAGCCCAGTGAAATAAATCAACTAAAAACCTGCTCTAAATGAAAAATGCTAAAATTTGGAGAAAATAAAATAAATATTAAAAATAAATAAATAAGGAAGCATGTAAAAAAGTAACTGTTAGTTCTATGAATAAGAGGAGAGTTTATGTCCAAACAAGTGATGGAAAATTGAATGGAAAATAAAATAGATAATTTTTATTGAATGAAATAAAAAAAACTTGCACAAACAAAAAATGCAAAAAGGAAAGAAAAAGAAAGAACAGAAAAGGGAAGAAAAAGGAAAAAAATTATTAAGATATAAGCATCTTGATGGGCATGGGTCTTAGCTAGGCTCAGAGAGTCCATTACCAAGTTGACTAAAGTATTATGATTTATTTGATCACAGCCCCTTCTGGTAAGTTATATTGCTATTAATTAATTTTTTTTTATTTAAGGCAATGGGGTTATGTGACTTGCCTAAGGTCACATAACTAGGTAATTATTAAGCATCTGAGGTCAAATTTGAACTTAGGTCTGCCTGACTCCAGGACCTGCACTCTATCCACTGTGCCACCTGGCTGCCCCCTAATAAGTTAAATTTCTAAAAGGAGAGGGAGAGGGACTTGAAACCACGGAGCCAATGCTATTTCCAAACCTTTTCATCTACTGAATTTGCATATGCTATGGCACTAAAAACATGCAAGCAATGAGGAAGAGGATTGTGATTGGTATAGTACAAAAACCCATTAGCAACCCTTAGGGGGTAGTACAGCAAAGCCTTGTTTAACTAGAGTTCTACCTACTAGCCACAAGGGCATCTCCTATGAGCTGAAATATCTCCTTCTTTTTGAGCAAAATCAGTCAGTTGATTAATTCTTGTTAAATCTACTATGTGACAGACACTGTGCTAAGCCCTAGAAAAAAAAAATCTGGAAATCTCAGAACTGGCGCCATCTAGTCAAATTCATATTTGAGTAATCGGTCAATTCATTTACATGTGTGTATTCAGTCCCTTCTCTGGATGGGTGAAATAATAGTGAAATGAGTGAAATAATGCTGCCCTTAAGGGACTTCTGTTCTAATAGAGATGTTTTTCTTTTCTATTTTTTTCCTTTTTTTTTTAAATTTCAACCAATTAAAATCATCTATTTTTCTTCCCATTAAAACCAATATCTCGTCTTTGGACATAATCTCTTCCCTTATCCATAGACCAAACAGTTACTTTTTTACATGCTCCCCTAATTTCCTCATTTTTAATGGTATTATTATTTTCTTCAATTTTTTAAATTAAAGTAGTTTTTTTGGAATTTTTACAGTATCACGATATTATCTGCAGAGTGAAAACTTTATTTTCTCATTATATATTCTAATTCCTTTAATTTCTTTTTCTTCTATTGTTGTTATAATTAATGTTCCTTGTACACTATTAACATAGAGAGGTGATAATGGGCATCCTTGTTTCACCTTTGATTTTATTGTCTTCTGTCTTGTCCCCATTACAGATAAAGCTTGCTGATGATTTTAGATTAATATTACTTAACATTTTATTTAAAAGTAATTTAACTGTAAAAGTAAGGATACTTTTAAATTTATTTATTCCTAAGGTCACTAGTGTTTTTAATAGCAATGGGTGCTGTATTTTGTCAATGGTTTTCTTTCTGAGATATTAGAAGACAATTTCCTGATGTTATTGTTGATTTTGATTTCTGTTGTTCTTGTCATTATTATGGTCAATTATGCTGAGAGTTTTCCTGAGATTAAACCAACCCTACTTTCCTGTTGTAAATTCTACCTACTGATAGTATATTATACTTATATTATATTACTATAATCTCTTTTGCTAGTATCCTATTTAATTTGTTTCATCAATATTCATTAGGGAAATTGGTTTATAATTTTCTTTCTCAGTTTTAGCTCTTACTGGTACGAGTATCAGTAACATATTTGTGTCATAAAAGAAATATAAGACTCCTTTGCCTATTTTCCCAAATAATTTATATAACATCATGATTAATTATTTTGTTTGAATATTTCATATAATTTGTTTATGAAATCATCCGATCCTGGGGATTCTTCTTAGAAAGTTCACTGATGACTTGTTTAATTTTTTCTTTGTTTATTTTCATCCATATGCACATATATATTTTTAAGTTACAAAATTTCCTTCCACCCTTCCTCAGTGACAAAGGAATAAGCTAGCGTTGCACAAGTTTTGATAAATATGTTTACAGATTAGTTATTTTTGGTATGAGGAACTGAGATTTGCAGAAAAATATATACATATATATATGATAATTTTTACAGTGTTTATCAGATTCTGAAGAGTTGTATTTGTCTTTCTGTATCTTTGCCTGTTTGTGTGTGTGTGTGTGTGTGTGTGTGTGTGTGTGTGTTTGGTTTTGTTTGATTTTCTTCCTCTGGATGGGGATGTCTAATACAGTTGTCCTACCTCTCTGAACTGCTGAGAGGTTAATTTCTTTCCATAAGATGAGATTATTACAATATTTTATTTTTTCTGGACAATTTATATATTTTTGGTATATATTCTTCTTTTACATTATCAAGTTTTGACATATAATTGAGCAAAATAACTTTTAAAAATTGTCACAATTTCTCTTCAAGGGTAGTGAATTCACCTATTTTGATTTTAGTATCAGCAATTTGATTTCTTTTCAAATCAAATTAACCAAAGGCTTATCTATTTTATTTTACTTTTTTTTTTATTAAACCAATTTTTAATTTCATTTGTTAATTTCAATGATTTTCTTGCTTTTAATTTTCTTTCTCCTTTGTCATTTAATTAAGGATTTTAAATGGGTTCTTTATCTAGGTTTTTAGATAATGCCTACTTAGTTCATCTGGTTTTTCCTCTATTTTATTCATGTAAACAATTAAAAATATAAAATTTCCTCTAGCATTGCTTTGGCTATATTCTTTAAATGCTGTCTCACTGTTGTCACTTTAGTGAAATCAATTATTCTTTTGATTTGATCTTTTTTCCACTTGTTTTTAGGATTAGACTATTTAATTCCCAATTGATTTTTAATCTCTTTCCATTATCTATTGCCAAATGCAATTTATATTGAATTATGATCTGAAAAATTTGTACTTATTATTTAAGCTTTTGTGAAAGGTTTTAATGTTCATTACATGGTCAGTTTTTGTGAAGATACCATGTACTGCTAAAAAAAAAGGAATATTACTTTCTTTGTTAATTCAATTTTTTTCCCAGAGATTTATCATATCTACCTTTTGCAGAATTTTATTCATCTCCTTAACTACTTTCTTTTTCATTTTTTATTTTTTTTGGTTAGATTTATCTAGTTCTCAGAAGGGAAAGTTGAGGTCTACAACTAATATAATTTTATAATCTATTTGCCTTTGCAACTCATTCAAGTTCTCTTTTAAAATCTTAGATGCTTGTCCAAATATGCTTGATACTGATATAATTTCATTGCCTATGGTACCTTCCAGCAAGATATGGTTTCCTTCTTCATCTCTTTTAATTAATCTATTTTTACTTTTTTCTTTATCTGTGATAGTGATTGCTACCCCTACTTTCTTTGCTTCAACTGAAGCACAGCAGATTTAATTTTATCCCATTTCCTTACCCTCTGTATAACTCTCTGTTTCAAATAATTTTCTGGTAAATAGCATGTTGTAGTACCCTGGTTTTTAATCCACTCTGCTGTGTGCTTTCATTTTATTTTATTTTTTTAAAATAATTATTTATTTGAGGCAATGGGGTTAAGTGAATTGCCCAAGGTCACACAGCCAGACAATGATTAAGTGTCTGAGGCTGGATTTGAACTCAGGTCTTCCTGACTCCAGGGCTGGTGCTCTATTGACTGTGCCACCTAGCAGCCCCTCTGCTTGCATTTTATGGATGAGTTCATCCAATATATTAGTATAACTAACTGTATTTTCCTCCATGCTATTTTTACTTACCCCCCAACCATTTCTCCTGATAAGTGTCATACTTCTGCTTACCACTTTCCCTAACATCCCCTCCTTTTTTACCACTTTCCCTTCCATATCCCTATACCTTTTTACTTCTTTATTGGATAAGATGGATTTCTATATTCTCATGAGTGTGCATGTTATACCCTCTTTGAGCCAATTTTAATGAGAGTAAGGTTTAACGTTTGCCCACTTCCCACCCCCAGATCCTCCCCTACATTAAATAAGTTTTCATGGGATAATTTAGGCCATTTGGAATAATTTAGGCTATTCTACGTCCTCCCTCTTTTTTCTTCCAGTGCAATTTTCTCTCTAACCTTTTTATTTTGGGGGAGGGGGAGTATCATCCCATCAAACCACCTTATATCCAAACCCTCTGTCTAGCTATATACCCCTTTTAATTGCTCTTATATTATATATATATATACATATATTTAAAGCCCTCCATTTTTTCCCATGAAAAACTGAAAAATCCTGTATTATCATGGTATTAGCTCCATGAATTTTAACTTTTTCTTTTTACCTCCTTGCAATACTTTATTATTGACCCATGAGCTCTGGAATTTGGCTATGATCATGGGAGTTTTCATTTTGGTATCTTTCAGGTGATTATCAATGGATTATTTCAATTTCTATTTTACTTTCTGCATCTAATATATCAGGGCAGTTTTCTTTGATAATGTCTTGAAAATGGTACCCAGACTTTTTTTTAAAATCATGACTTTCTGGTAGTTGAATAATTCTTATACCATCTGACCTGAATATATTTTCTAGGTTAATTATTTTTCCAATGACAAGTGACAGATTTCATATCCTTTATATTTCCTTATCCATTTTTATTTTGTTTTATCATATCTTTATTATCATAGAATCATCCGTTTCCATTTATTCAATTCTAATTTTTAAGGAATTATTTTCTTCAGCGAGCTTTTGTACTTTTTTCCCTGTTAGTCAATTCTATTTTTAGGAAGTTATTTTCCTAGGTAAATTTTTGTCTATCTTTTTTTCCCATGATTCTCTTGCATTGCTCTCATTTTTTTCTCACGTTTCTTCTACTTCTCTAATTTACTTTTTCAATGAACTCTTTCAGATATTCTGTTGGGACACCAACAGTCTGTTGGGACTCTATTGTCCTCTTCTATATTTATAGCTTGATGTTTCCCGTCTTCATTGTATTTCAGAAAGCTCTTTTTCTGCCCATGTTTCTATATTATTTGGGGGGGGTGACTTGGTGTTTTCATGTGAGAGTTGGGGTCTGGCCCTGTACTGTCCCAGGCTTTTGTGCTGGAACTAGACTTACCATTGACTTTCACTGTGCTTCAGGGTTTAGCTATTTGTTTTCTCTAATGGTTTGGTTTCTGTTCTGACTTGTACTTGGGGTGAGCCTTTCTGTTGACCTCCCTTGGGTGGCCATTTATTTTCTGGACTGTTCCAAGAGTGAAGCCTTGCTGCTGAATTGTTATGGTAACAGTCTTTCTTAGTACTGTCCCTTGAGGGACAGGGTGGTGCAGTGAATAGAGCATTGACCTGGAGTCAGAAGGACCTGACATCCAATCTAGCTTCAGACGCTTGACACTTATTAGCTGTTTGACCTTGGACAAGTCACTTCACCCTGACTGCCTCCCATCCAGGGTCATCTCCAGTCATCCTGATCCATCTCTGGCCACTGGACCCAGATGACTCTGGAGGAGAAAGTGAGTCTGGTGACTTAGCACAACACCCCTCACTCAAATCCAATTCACGTGCTTATCATATCATCACCTCCCTAGTGTCATGGTCTTCTCTGACAAAGAAGGGACAAACATCATCATCATCACCCTGGAGGAAGGATCTTGTTTCTGGTCTGCCCCAGAAGTGGGTTCCTGCTGTTGAGTTACTATGGAAATAGGATCTTTCTACTGGCAGGCCTCAGAGACATGGCAAATAACTGTTAGCCAACCCTGAGTAAGAGCTCCATTAATGGTTGGCAATGGGGTCAAGGCTGGTGCCTTGTGCTTTGGTTGTGGTCTCTGAGGTGGAACCTTGATGGACTACACAGACTGCTCACTTGCAGTAAACTGGGGGTTGGTGGTTGGCAGAAAGGTGGAGCCTCACTTGTGTCTCGTCCCAGATTTTGACCCTTGCTGCTGCTCTGAAACCTTTTGCCTCTCCCATCCCAGTGAGCCAGATCTTTCCTGTCCAATTGGTAAACGGTTTCCATGCTCTTAGATTAATTCTGAGGTGATCTTCTACTTGTGGGAAGGCTTCAGAGGGTTCCTTTCTCACTCCACCATCTCATCAGTGGGAATATTTTTTTACATTTTTAAATGATATTTTTTGTTAACTTCTTTGAATATAAACATTTAGTAAAACAGAAAACTGAAGCTCAAATACCAGATCCAAAAAGATATGTCACATTAGCAAAGTTACTTATCTTCTCTGAGTCTGTACTTTCCTAATTTGGTGAATTAGGAATTCAACTAGATGACCTCGAGATTCCTTCCAGTTTTAGGTCTATAAGCATAACATTCTATGAATCCATTCCTCATAGAATTTTACATAGAGCGTAATAGGGCCCTAATACATGGTGGCATCAATAAATGAAACTCATAGGCAGCTTAGGATCAGTGTTGCTCCAGAGAATCTACTCCCCCTTGCCTCACCCCCTTTACCCTTGATGCCCATGCTGATACAATCAAAGGATCCTATGATCATCTTGTTCCAAACAAAGGAAAGCAAAATCAACAACAAAATGATTTCAAAATAAAATAGCAATCTCCCAAATAAAACACATCATAAAATAGAATAAACAAATCACCAGTCTGATAAACAATTAAGTAACATGCTATAAAAAAGTGGTTTTGCTGGACCATGCATGTAAGCATCCCACCCCGTGCTGACCAGTGGAAGAAGGGAACTGACCCCGGATCCATTACCTTTAACGAGGCAGCACTACCATTGCCCAGTTGTTAGCCACTGCTTTATAGCCATAACGAAAGACGTTACACTGGTGGTTCCGAGTTGAAAGAGATGCTCCATACATTTCAGAGATGAGAAAGACAAAAGCCATAGAGCGTGGACGTCCAGCCTTTTCACCCTTCTGGGTCACATCACCCAGCAAAAATACATATAGAATTTAATATTTATATTAAATTGTATTAATATTTATGACTACAATGTAATCTGCTTTACCAATGATTATAATCATAAAATGTTATGCTGTAATAAGGTATAATAATAATATAATAATAATATGAGTATAACCTTTACCTCTTAAACAAAAGATAAGAATGTGCCATTTTTAAAATGCATTGCTTTCTTTCTGGTTTGATAGAGGTTGCAGCAATGCAAAGAATATTTTTAAAATACTCGATAGAAAGTTTTGTTCTATTTTTTTGCACTTTATATGGCAAAAATGTTGCTCATAAATATATGTACTCCCCAAAAGAGACATCATAAAAAGGGCCCATTCTTGATATTTTTTCTACAGGCAAGAACAACTTATAAATGGCCAATAAAGATACTTGAATAATTTCTCTTTAAGTTGCATGTCTGATTGCAATTGTGTATATTCTGTTTGCAAGTTTTCAGGCAACATGTTGATATCAACTGCGAATGCAGTAGCAAATATACTGAAATTTTGTTGCTATTTTCTAAAATCTTGAAATCTCTTCTCAATACTGTGGCAAAATGACAGGTATTACTGTATATAATGAAAATTTTCTGTTGCAGTTATGATGATTCATATTTAAAATAAAGATTCTAATTTCTATATATATATATATATATATATATATCTTTTGTAAAAAATTAAAAACACAAAAAAATCTCTGACAGTTGCTGAGACTACATAATGCTAGTAATGAGGAAAATGGAGCTTGACTGGTCTGATTTTGCAATGTTGGAGTATGTGCTCATCCATTGCTTCATTTTCTGGTTACAAGACACATGCCCATGAATGAGCTTAGGGTCACATGTGACCTCAACCACATGTATGTAAATACTTTGTCCAAAGTTGCACAAGTAGTAAAAGCACCAGAGAAGAAATCTGAACCCAAGCCCTAGGCCAAAGCCTCCCAGATGAACTAAGTGACCTTATAGTCCATCTAATTATTATGTATTTTTATTTTAATGAGATGAAAGCATAATTAGTCTTTGGGATTTCTTTTAATGTATTTTTTTTGTTGTTGCTTTGGTTTGTTTTTGTTTGGTTTTGTTAGGAGTAGGAATTGTGGAGAAAGGGCAACGAGCATCTCCCTTGATTGACATCTATCTTTCGTGTTCCTCTCAATATGATTTTATTTATCTTATCCCTAATGGCTGACATTGACCTTCTTGCTATTCCTCATACACTCTTCTGTCCCTGGGTCTGTCCACTGGACACTGTCCATTTCAAGAAGGCCTTTCCTTCTCACCTCTGTTTTCTGTTTTCTAGATTGCTTCAAGTTCCAATTCAAATCCAACTTCTAATCAAAAGTAATTTCTGATTATCCTTTTCATTATATTTGATTTTTATTTTTCCATCTATGTCATGAAAGCCTTTCAGCTTTCATCCATGGGGAAGCTAGGTGGCACAGTAGATAGAGCACCAGGCCGGGAGTCAGGAGAGCCTAAGTTGAAATCCGGCCTCAAACAATTAATAATTCCCTGGCTATATGACCTTGGGCAAGTCGCTGAACCCCATTGCCTAAAATTTAAAAAAAAAATAAAAAATATTATCCACCTACATATTCATGAATTACACATTTCCCCACCACCTTTCCTTTACATTTCTACCTCCCCTCTGCTGTAAACAGTCCAGTTAAAGTTGCACATGTACATCCATGTTCAGCATGCTCACATATTAGACATTTTGTATATGAGGAATTATGACCAAGGGAAAAGAAAGAAAACCATAGAATAGGAAGGAAAAAAATGAGAAGATTTTAAAACTGAATATTGTATTTATTCAGAATCTGGAATTTTCTGGGGGTTATTGTTTTCCCCCTCTGAATGTGGGCAAAACTGTCCATAACAGATCTCCCAAAGTTGTCCTAGGTCTCTTAACTGCTGAGAGACGCTGCATCTATCATAGCTGATCATCTCACAATGTTGTTGTTAAAGTGTACCTTCGCCCAGCATCAGCTCCTGTACTTCTTTCAATGATTCCCTAAAGGCTGATGACTCATTGTTTCTTATAGTAAAATAGTACTCCATAATATTCATATACCATATCTTGTTCAGCCATTCCCCAATTGATGGACATCCCCTCAATTTCCAGTTGTTTACCTCTACAGAAAGAACTAATATAAACTTTTTAAACATGTGTGGCTTTTTTATGATTTGGATATAGGTCTGGTATTAGCATTTCTGGGTTAAATTGATCAGTTTTATTTCTCTTTGGGCAGAGTTCCATATTGCTCTCCAGAACGGCTGTATACCCATATGATCAGAATCATATCACAACAACCAACAGTACACTGATATCCCAGGCTCCCCACAACCTCTCCAACATTGATCATTTTCCCTTTTTGTCATCTTAGTCAATCTGATACATGTGAGGTGGTACCTCATGGCTGTTTTAATTTGCATTTCTCTAATATATAATGATTTCAAACATTTTTTTTTAGATTTTTGCAAGGCAAATGGGGTTAAGTGGCTTGCCCAAGGCCACACAGCTAGGTAATTATTAAGTGTCTGAGACAGATTTGAACTCAGGTACTCCTGACTCCAAGGCCAGGGCTCTATCTACTGCGCCACCTAGCCTCCCCTCGAACATTTTTTACATATAATTATCTATAGCTTTAATTTCTTTGTTTGAAAACTGCCCATTCATATCCTTTGACCATTTATCAATTAGGAAATGACTTGCAACCTTATATATTTGATTCAGTTCTCTATAGATTTTAGAAATGAGACCTTTATTAGAACCATGAACTGTGAAACTTCTTTCCCCACTTTCCGTTTTCCTTCTCTTGGCTACTTGGGTTTTATCAGTGCTAACCTTTTTAATTTAATATAGTAAAAATCATCCATTTTGCAATTTATAAAGTACTCTATTTTGTCTTTGATCATATATTTCTCCCTTTTTCCATAGAGCTGATATAGTATTTTTTTTTTAGGTTTTTGCAAGGCAAATGGGGTTAAGTGGCTTGCCCAAGGCCACACAACTAGATAATTATTAAGCATCTGAGACTGGATTTGAACCCAGATACTCCTGACTCCAGGGCCAGTGCTTTATCCACTGCACCATCTAGCCACCCTCAGATGAATTTTGTTACCATTTTTTTCTAACTCTATAAAATAGCCTTTTGGTAGTTTGATTGCTATAGCACTGAATAAATAAGTTAATTTAGGCAGAATTGTCATTTTCATTATATTCATTTGACTTGATCATGAGCAATTGACATTTTCCAAATGTTTAGATCTGGCTCTATTCCTGTGAAAAGTGTTTTATATAGTTCCTGCATTTGTCTTGGGAGGTAGCTTCCCAAGTATTTTATGTTATCTACAGTTACTTTAAATGGAATTTCTCTTTCTATCTCTTGATGATTTTTTGTGTTTATTTTATATTCTACTAATCTGATGAAGTTGTTAATTATTTCAAATACTTGAAACAATTTTCTAGGTTTCTCCAAGCAAACTATCATAGCATCTGCAAAGAGTCAAAGTTTTGCTTCCTTATTGTCAACTCTACATTCTAATTACTCTTAATTCTAGTGCCTTCCTTCTGAGATTAACTACGATTTATTCTGCATATATCGTCTTTGTATATAGTTGACTTGATGTCTCCTATAGACTATGACATACTTGAGAGTAAGGACTCTCTTGCCTTTTTTAAATCACCATGGCTAAATATGGTATGTAATGTTTAATTACTGCTTGTGAATTGACTAAATATCTACCTCATGTGAGCTCAATAACAACTTTGAGAAGCTCAGAATATGGCTGGTGTCATTATTCTTATTTTGAACTTACTTCAAAGCTAAAATGACTTGCCCAAAGTCATACATACACTTTATTTGGATTTTAGCAAGCTCTCTATTATGCTTATCTACATAGCACATCTTTTCTTTTACTTTTGCTTCTGCTTCCCTATTGTTCTTCCCTTTCTCTGTCTCCCATATATCTTTCCCATCTATATTTAATTCAGCAATCATGCATTCAGTAATTATTACATGAAAGGGACTGTACTAGGTAATAAAATGATAAAACCTCACCTCCAACAATCTCCTGAAGGACACAAGTGAAATAATCAAGTTAAAAATTAGAATTTAATAACTCCTAACTACACATAATAGGCTAGAACCTCAGGATATGAAAACAAACAGAAACAAAGTGCAGTCCACAGGGACCTGAGATTCTAATAGATATATAGCATATACATAGAAAAGTAATAGAAGAAAATTAGCTGTTGTGACAGGACTGATTATTAGAGAGTCAGGGATTTCTTATTTTTTGCATTTTGGGAGGTCATCTTTTATCAAAGATGTTTAACGGAAATGTATTTATCATCCTCATCTTTCTTGTTCTGGATACACATATTTGTTCAAATGCTTTTTATTTTTATGTACTCAGAATTATGTTTTTTTTCATAGTGAGGAGATATTAATGGATTAATTAGCTAACATTTCCTTTCTTTCATGGATGGTAAAGATTTACTTCCAATCTAAAGCATATCATAAAAAGATATTCTTTTATTCTCCTTATTTCTTTTACTTTTCATCATTCTTAATATAAGTTTTGTATTCTTCCATGTGTATTTTGATATTTTCTCTAATTTCTAATATATTTATACAATTTTCTAAAATAATCTATTGAAATTTTAATAGCTATAAACTAATTTAGGTGCCACTGCCATCTCTAATATATTAGCCTGTCCCAATCATGAACACTGAATTCACTTTATTTAGTTCTTTATATGACTTAAGAGTTTTGCAGTTTTAATCATAAAGCTAACATGAACATCATATAAAGTTAAGGCCAAGCTGCTTGATACATTAAACCATTGATTTAAATATTATTTCTATTTCTCTTTTTGGTTATTGTATGGTAATGCTGATGATTTGTGGGTTTATTTTATGTACCACCACTTTGCTGAAGAGATTTATTATCTTGATTAGTTTTTTGATGATTCTCTGGAGTTTTGAAAGAACACTATGATGTCATCTACACAGATATTTAAGTCTTCTCTTTGCCAATGTCTGTTCCATTAATTTATTTTCTTGTTTTATTACTACACTTTTAATTTCTAGAATTAGATAAAATAATGTTAATAGTGATTAGTTTTGCTTCATTTCTATTCTTCATTTAAAAAGCTCTAATTTGTCCATTAAAATAAGATTCTCTTAGTTTTAGATAAATATTTCTGATATTAAGAGAAGTTCTTTTTATTTCTGTACTTTCTAAACATTTTTAACATAAATGAGTGTTGGTTTATTGAAAACTTGTTTTCTTTATCTATTTTGTGATCTTTTACATCATTGTTTTTTTAAATATCAGTTGAGTTCTTTGAAAATTGGAATTGTTTTTTGTTTTTTTGTTTTTTGCCTTGTTTTGGCTCTTCTTTATTTCCTAAACTTTAACACAGTGCTTGATATGAAGTTGTCTCTTCATAAAAATTGGCTGAATCAATGCTAAATATTTTTAATATTGAACCATCTTAGCATTATTGAAATGAACACAACTTATTTTTAGTTTCTTTTTGTTTTATGACTGTATATTTTTGTTTTAATATTTTTTATTTCATTCCTTATTTACATTGGTATATGCTTCTCTTATTCTGCTATCCTTCCATGGTTTTGGTAATTAAGCTTAAATATATTTTCATAGTAAAAATTGGGCAGAATTCTTCCTTTAGAAAATAATATGAGTCAGAAGCACTGCTCTTTTGATGCGTTCTAGAATATCTCTTTAGACATTATTTTGGGTTCCAGTTCATTTAAGAACTTCTGGTGGTTCTCAAACATTAGAAGCTCCAGAGGAGGTGGCAATCTGCATTAGGAAAAGAAGTTTCTTTCTTGTTAACACTGTCAATGAAGTCACGGGTCTAGCCTCCAAACCCCTATAACACATCTTCATCATATTATTTGTTTTTTCCTGTCACTGGATAAAATTAAGTGATGAATCTCTCTGGATCTGGCACTTACCTTTGGAATCTCCTATAGCAAGACAATATGGCCTATTAATTTTCTTTCTAAAACTAGATTATTTTTATTTGTTTTAGGTTTTTTTGTAAGGCAAATGGGGTTAAGTGGCTTGCCCAAGGCCACACAGCTAGGTAATTGTTAAGTGTCTGAGACTGGATTTGAACCAAGGTACTCCTGACTCCAGGACCAGTGCTTTACCCACTGCGCCACCTAGCTGCCTCTAAAACTAGATTCTTTAGATAATATACCTTCTGTTTTGTCAATTTAGGTACTTTTCTCTTCTGTTATGTTCTTTCCTATTCTTTCCTTTCCTCTCCTCTTCTCTTCTGTTCTATTCCCCTCTCTTTTCCTCTTTTATTCTCTCCCATTCTGTTCCTTTTCTATTTATTAAGCTTAACATTGTATGGTATATGGTTAATACATAGGATATAAGATTTTCCATGGTAAGGCCTTATAGTTTAGCTGCAGAAAATTACTGACTCTCAATTTACCTCTGGTGTACAGGGAATCACTGAACCCCAATTCACTCCTGATGTACAGGAATGGGGAGAAGAGCAGCATTGATCTCATGCACATATTTAAAAAAGCTTGAGCATTTAAAAGAACCACTGCATGTCCTTGACTGGTCCTGGCCAGACTCTCAAGGCTGTACTTGGTTAACATTGCCTATCTCTTCAGGAACTAGCCATTCTTGAATGTAAACAACATAATTCTTGGGGTTCAGGGAGGGGTGGCTCCCTCCTTGGACAACCTGGAAAATTTGGTTTTATTCCACAAAAAAAATTGGCAAGAAGCCTTCTTTTTTCTTAAGCTATATGAGGTCTAATTAGACCCTCATCTAATTGGAGTTTCACCCATGGAGAGGACACTCTGCTTGGGGCCTTCCTGATCGGGACTCTGAAGGCTGTACCCCGGGACTGCACAGCCGCTGTTGATTCCGATGATGAAGCTCCCCCCATTGGTGATGTTTTCTATTTTTTCCCAAAGATTTTATTTATTTTGAGTTTTACAATTATTCCCCTAATCTTGCTTCCTTCCCCCACCCCACCCCCACAGAAGGCTATACATTGTTGCCATAGTATACATTGATCCAAATTGAATGTGAAGAGAGAGAAATCATGTCTTTAAGGAAGAAAAATAAGGTATAAGAGATAGAAAAAATACATAATAAGATAATGGGCTTTATTTTTTTTCTAAATTGAAGGTAATAGTCTAGTCTTTGTTCAAACTCCACAATTCTTTCTCTGGATACGGATGGTATTCTCCATCGCAGATAGCCCAAAACTGTCTCTGATTGTTGCACTGATGGAATGATCAAGTCCATCAAGGTTGATCATAAGTCCCATATTGCTGTTAGAGTGTATAAAGTTTTTCTGGTTCTGCTCATCTCACTCCGCATTAGTTCATGTAAAGCATTCCAGGCTTCCCTGAAATCCCGTCCCTCCTGGTTTCTAATAGAACAATAGTGTTCCATGACATACATATACCACAGTTTCTTAAGCCATTTCCCAATTGACAGACATTTACTTGATTTCCAAATCTTTGTGATCACAAACAGGGCTGCTATGAATATTTTTGTACAAGTGATGTTTTCTCTTAATATCTATGCTTATGTAGGCTTTTCTTTTCTTTTTATTGTATTGGGACTTATTGGTTACTTTTGCTGCAAAATTCATTTATTTCTACATGATTTATAATTACTTTATTAATTGTACTCTTTTAGTTTTGTTGGTATGAACATGTCATTTCATAGGAGTGAATGGAAACCAAAACTCCTCAGTCAAACACATGGCACTGTGTTAAGTGCAGGGGATAGAAGGATAATGAGAATTACATTCTCTTGGATACCTACACCATCAGTCCAGATTAGTTAAGACTAAAAATAACAAAACAAATACAAAGCAATTTGGGAAAAGTGGAAATTCTAACAACTGAAGAGATGCAATAAGACCTTTTAAAGAAGGTGCTACCTAAATTGTTCCTTAAAAGAGCCAAGACTGAAGAAGTGGGGTTAAAAATAATGCATTAGATTCATGGGGTCAAGCCCATGCAAAATATAGAAATAGGAGATAAAATTCAGTATCTGAGGAGTAGTAATGTGTTCTGTATGGAGAGAATGTATTCAAAGTAGTAATGAATAAGATTCTGAAAATGTAGGCTAGAGTCAGATTGGAGAGAAAATGCTTGAAAAATTCCAATATTCTCTTAATGACATTTCATAGTTATGATTATGAACCCTCCTCTCTGTTGAATTAAAGATCAGTAGAACTCAGAAGCCAGTGGCATGGCACAAGTTGGATGAGAGCAGGATATATGACAAATAAGGAAGTAGAGGGAACAATAGTGGGTCATTAACACAGGAGACTCCATGTAGAAATTTCTCTACCAATATAGACTGGTATTTTCTTTGCAATTTAAATTCTTAAAAATTTCCTTAAAGCACTCAAGTGGTTAAGTTAATAACTAAGAGTTGCAATACTAGTATGTGTCAAAAGTAAAATGTGAATTTTAGTCTTCTTGGAACCCATAAGGTCAACTCTCTAGACATTTAAGTGGGAAAGAATATCACATAATTAAAGCTGTTGTAAAAGAGTTTCCTGATTGAAAAGAAAATATAGCTCATATCTCCTTCTCCCCTTCTCTTTCTGTCTCTGAATCTCTCTGTCTCTCTTTGTCTTTCTGTCTCTCTGCCTGCCTGTCTTTCTCCCTCCTCTCTCTCTGTGTCTCTGTGTGTGTGTGTGTATGTGTGTGTCTGTCTCTGTCTCTCTCTGTCTCTGACTCTCTGTGTCTCTGTTTTTATCTATTTTATCTGTCTACCTATTTATCTATCATCTATCTATCTATCTATCTATCTATCTATCTATCTATCTATCTATCTATTTATCTATGTCTCTGTCTCCACTGACATCTGACTGTATATTGATCTGATCAGTCATAGTTAAACACACTATAGTCTGTCCCAATATAGTGATGTCAATCTGGTTCTCTCCAAGAATGAAGGGCCACAACCAGTCAATTTTTCTACTATCTTTTATGTCTAGATAAAACTGCTTTTACAATTATCCTCATTTAGCCTCAAGAGGGGGAAGCTTAAGAGAAAATATGATCACCATCTATGTCGAAGGTCTCTCCACTGATAAGAGTTATTGAGTAATCTGGATTTCAGAGTGCATGGTCAGGAGCAATGGGCTGAAATGACAGAGGAAGCATAAAGTTGAGTTCAATGGCATATTGTACTATTTAGAGCTGGAATGGACTAACATGATAGTGAATGAGTTCCTAGTCACTGGAACTCTTTTAAGTATATTGGATGAAAGCTTTTGGAGAATATTAGAGGCCATAAGGCAGTAGAGATAGTTAAACTCTTATATGCCAGGTAAGAATTAATGCTCCAAGTAAGGAGTCAGACATGCCGATCCCTCCTATCTTTGAGACTATAATAATATGAGGTTGAACTTTCAAAATGAGTCCAATATCAATTCCACATAGACTGATTATCTAGGAAAGTGGATTAGAAGGTCTTTTGACTTACTCATACTGCCTAACCTTGGGCTATTCTCTAGCTTGGTAGCACTTTCTCAAGGCAACGTGCCTACCTCACCATTCTCTGAGGGTGGTGACTTGGGAATGGCAATCCAGGATATTTCACTATTTGGACAGTCAGCATGAAGTTTTCTTGGAATAAACACTTTTCTTTCTCACCAACTCTGATCCTGGGGAGTGTTGTGTTTCATGATGTTTCTTCCAGGAATAGAGCTCAATAAAATATACAAACACACAGTGATTTAGAAGGACCATAAAATCAAATGACAATGATATGTCCTTAGCAAAGATCCTATATGGAACCATCAAAACCACCAGCATTACCACAACATAAACTTGGCAGCTGCATCTGGAGACATTTCCAAGAATGAAACCCATTAATGGAGTCACCTCAGATGCTGTTTTGACAAGTGACATAAAAAAGGAAAGTAGGAACAATTAAAAACATGGGCAAGATCTCTCAATTCTGGGGTCTCCACTCCCCCAATTCTCCCCCTCAAAAGAGGTTGAATGAGATAGTCAATGAAGCTCGAGAAAATGGTGGTCTGTTATTTGAATTTGAATCTTGCCTTTGACACTTACCAGCTGTGTGACTATGGGAAAGTAATTGCTTCTGTCTGACTCAGTTTTCTCAACTGTAAAGTCTGCATAATAGCAACCTTTATTTTAAGGGCTATGGGAAGACTTAAATAAGATGATGCGAAGGAAACATTTGGCCCAAAATAGAGATCTATAAAGATATTATTCATAAGTAGTAATATATTCTATTTGAAGACCAATGCAGGTACCTTTCTAACTGAAGAAGTCACCCACTGTCCATTAGGGTGAAGGAAATGAAGCAACTGGTGATATGAAGCAAATAATAAGGTTTGAAACTCTGCTAAAATAAAAGCCCATAAAGGTTGACGTAACATCTAGAAGTCATCACGATAGGCAGATACCCACAAGCCTTTAGAGGACTCTAACCAACACAGTGGATAAACTATCCAAAATTGAAGCAGGAAAATCTAGATTCAAATCCCACTTTAGACACTTACTAGCTTACCCACTTTAAGTTCCATCCAACCATAACTCCAAATCAGGTACAATAACAGTATTTTTATTTTGAATATTACATGAGATATTTGTATTGTGATTTGCAAAATTCCTGATAGATTGTAGGTACTGAATGAATGCTTGTATCTTTCATTCAAAAAAAAAAAAACCCCATCAGTTTAATTCAATTCAATTCTTTCTTATTCAATTCATTTCAATTCAATAAAATACATTTTACTAAAATATTTACTAAAATATTCATGAATGCTATGCTTATGGGAGGTAACATTAGACCTTAATTCTGAAAATGTCATTGTAGCCCGTAATCATTGAATCGGAAGACTTCTGAGCATGACTATACCACCAAAAGTTCTGGAAAGGTACTAGATGCATGTGAGGAGGCACTTATCCGTTGTCTGATCATAGAGAAATCTTGCCACTTTCCCAAAGTCCTGTTTTTCCATCTTGGAAAAGGGTATATTAAGAGTATTTTTATTGTCACATGTGTATTGCAACTTTGAAGTGAGATAACATTATAGAAGTGTTTTAAGAAGCTTAAAGCACCCAGAGGTGTCATCAGCATCCTCATTATTGCTCATTGCTCATTTAGTCTCATCATTTTTTTTAATAGTGATCATATAGAAAGTATGTGAAAGGGGTGGTTAGGTGGGGCAGTGGATAAAGCACGAGCCTTGGAGTCAGGAGTAACTGGGTTCAAATCTGGTCTCAGACACTTAATAATTACCTAATTACTAGCTGTGTGGCCTTGGGCAAGCCACTTAACCCCATTTGCCTTGCAAAAACCTAAAAAAAAAAAGTACGTGAAGACAAGAGGTTATTTTGCTCCTAGTCTAATTTTTTCAATTATTTAACATTTAACAAGTTATTACAAAGAAATAATTCTTCTGTTTGGTTGTTTCTTTATAAATTTCAATGAGTTTTGGCAGATAAGACAGGTTCTTTGAAAGTTTCATTAGGACCATTTTGAGAGAGCATGAGAGGGCTCATATGAACTTCATACTTCATCTGGTCTCAATTCTTCCAGGTCCCTAATTCTTTTAAGTTTTTGACTCCAAGTACTCTTAAGGTTGAAAGTTTGCCAAGTATTAAAATATTGTTCTTACATATTTCTGGATCCATAGGGTGCCCGTATAATCAAGGAAAACACTTATTTGTGATGATTTTCCAATTCTAGCAAAATGTATTTGTAGGAATCTCAAGGATATTTTTTGGAGATGAGATCCTATTGATATTGTTGGACTTTGTCATTTATTAGTTAATAAGAGATAGTTAACTTCTTACATATTATTTGGGGGAATCAGATTGGACAGCAACATGGAGGAAATTAGATTTTGATTTATGTCATATGTCTTATAGCAAGATAAATTCCCAATTGTTATAAACTGTAAACGAAAGGGTACATTTCAAATAAATTAGAGAGACATGGGAAAAAAATATTTGTCAGATCGATTAATGGAGAAAAGTTTGTGAACCAAAAGGGACAGAAGATCACAGAAGTTAAAACGGATAGAAGATTACATAAAATTTTTAAAAAGTTTTTTTGTTGAAATAAATCCAATAAAGTTAAGATTAAAAAGTAAACAACTGAAAATAATTTTAGATCAAATATCTCTGATAAGGATCTAAGTTCAAAGGTACATAATAAAATGATCCATAGAAAAAATATCTAAATCACTAATTAGAAAAATGCAAGTTGAAGCAGTTCTTAGATTCCAATTCATCAAACTAGCAGAGATGATCAAGGAAAATGGGAAATGTTTTGGGGGGAAAACAGGCTCATTGATTCACTGTTGGTAGAGTCAAGAACGGGGATTAGCATTCTAGAAAGCAATTTGGAATTATCCACATAAAGTTACTAACTAAACAGTGTTATTCCTCTCACATAAGTTATTTGCTAAAACGTCTTATCTGTACAAATACATTTATAGCAGCCCTTTTGTTGCTCCAAAACAACACCAGCAACAAAAACAATCACAACCATAAACTAAAACAGATGGAACCTAAAAAGATGCCTATCGATTGAAGACTGAGTAACAAAAAGATTGTAAATGAATATGATAAGAACAATATTTTTTTTTCTGTAAGAAAGAAAAAAATAAGGGCGGCTAGGTGGATCAGTGGATAGAGCACCAGCCCTGGAGTCAGGAGTACCTGAGTTCAAATCCAGTCTCAGACACTTAATAATTACATAGCTATGTGGCCTTGGGCAAGCCACTTAACCCCATTTGCCTTGAAAAAACCTAAAAAGAAGACAAAAATAGATGATTTCAGACACATGGGAAGGTCTTTATGAAATAATGCAGAGTGAAGGGAGGAGAACCAAGAGAACACTTTTAATTGCAAGAATGATATTTAGAGATTACTATCTATGCATTAATCCTTTTCTCTATCTATTTCTCTATCCATCTACCCATAGCACAAGAAAATGTGTTTTATTTGACTATGCATATTTTTACAAGGAACTTAATTTTCTCTCTGTGCTACAGGGTGGAAGTGAAAGAAAATAAATTTATATTTATTATAAACAATTTAAAATAGATTGAGGATGCTACAGATATGGAATGCTACATGAACTTTTAGATGAGTTTAGTTTTGTTTAATTATTTTACTTACTACAGGAAATTTTTGATATGTGAATATAATCTGTAGATTTTTCACTGTAACACACATATACATAGATATATTATTGTTCAGTTATTTCGGACTCTTTGTGACCCTATTTGGGAATTTCTTGCCAAATGTATTGATGTAGTTTGCTCTATCCTTTTCCAGCTCATTTTGCAGGTGAAGAAATTATCATAAATAGAATAAAGTGACTTACTTTGGGTCACACAGCTACTGAGGTTCTGAGGCTAGATTTGAACTCAGAGTTTCCTGATTCTACGTTCCAATTTCAGACAGATCCTGAGATTGAATCTAAGTTTGCCTCTTCAAAACTTGGTCTCATTGCTTCCAGTTCTGTCCTCATGGGATAATCAAAACCAGTCTATTAAACTGTTACCTCCTTGAGATCAGGAACCATAATTTTGCCTTTCTTTATATCCCAATCACTTAATACTGATGCCTGGAAAACACTGGGTGTTTCATAAATGCTTGTTTATTGATTGACTTGAGCCTCTTCCCCCCCCAAAAAAACTGTGAAATAATTATTTTATTTTTATCATCATTTTATAGATGAGGAAACTGAGGCTCAGAGATACTCAAAAATTGTCTGAGTTCCCACAATAACTAAGTAGAATCCAGTGTTCTGATTTCTTTCTGGTGATCTTTCAGATCATCTTTATTCTATCTATTCCATCACATTATTTGTTCACTGCAAGGTCTGATTCTGGGGGAAAAGGGGATCAAAATCTGTAGCATCGTCTGAGAAGACTAGCCTAGGAAGGATGGGATGTGCAGCCAGGGATAACAGGCCTCTGCATCCTGCTAATAGGATATCAAAAGGAAGATTCATTGTTCTACTCTGAAATGCTCTGTGTTTGCTCTGGTCAAAAATTGCCCTGCAATAGGGAACAAAAAGCTCCTCTATTTGTTGTTTTAAAGTCATCCCAAAATGTTTGCAAATTTCTTCTTGCCTGCTAGCCTCAAGTTGCTTCTCCTTGTATCTCTTTCATGATGCTCCAACTCTCTCGCCAACTTCCAGCAACACCTTGCAGGTAAGACTTATTTAGATTTCTACTCCTTGTCCCAAGTTGATATGACTTTGGGTTTATATTTTATATTTACTTATTATGAATACATGATTTCCTCATGTAGCCAGAGTATCAGATTTTTTACATAGCTGGATGTATTTATATTCAACAGTGTAAGAAATATTTAACAATTGTCTACTAAATCATGGAGCTCCCTTCCTACTCCTCAGACTGGCTCATAGAGTACATTTGTAAAATCAATAGAGGTTTTACATTTTAGTTCTTTCATACTTCCTCCAGATGGATCAGGAAAACCAAGTAAATTCACCTTCAATATTACTATACTTTTCATAAATTATTTAAATTCAGATTGTTTCTTATTCAGGTTAAGAATTTTCATTATAATTCGATCACATTATTAGGATACTGCCCTCATTCATTTTTCATAGTTCACATTAAATTGAATTATGGCAACCCCCAAATATGTGGAATCTGAATTATTGGAGTGTGGGAAAAGAAAGCCTCCCTATATATCAGAATAGCTATACTAGCATTTGTTTATTTATTTTTAATTTTCACCAATCATTTTTTTGGGCAAAGCTTTGAGTTTTGCATTTCCTCCTCTCCCTTCCCTCACTGACAGAAAATGATCTAAGATATGTTTTCTATGCATAACTATGCTATACACATAACAATCATGTTGTGGAAGAGGAATCAGATCAAAACAGGAAAGAAAAAATATTAAAGTGAAAAAATAAGCCTATTTTTAAAAATTGAAGGTAGTAAGCTTTGGTCTGCATTTAAACTCCATAGTTCCCCCTCTACATGGAATTTCCATCACAAGTCTTTTAGAATGGTCTTTGGAGGGGCAGCTAGGTGGCACAGTGGATAGATCACCGGCCCTGGAGTCAGGTGGACCTGAGTTCAAATCCGGCCCCAGACACTTAGTAATTACCTAACTGTATGGCCTTGGGCAAGTCACTTCTCCCCATTGCCTTGCAAAAACTAAAAAAAAAATAAGAATTGTCTTTGATTATTATATTGCTCAATGAACAAGTCCATCATAGTTGATCATCACCCAGTGTTACTGTTAATGTGTATAATGTTCATCAGCTTCTACTCACTTCACTCAGCATAGATTCATTCAACTTTCATAGATTCATTCAACTTTTTCAGACTATTCTGAAATCTACCTGCTCATGATTTCTTAGAGACCAATAGTGTTCCATCACATTCTTATACCACAATTTGTTGAGTCATTCCTCATTTGTTGGGTATCCCCTCGATTTTAAATTCTTTGCTACCACAAAAAGAGTGGCTATAAATATTATTGTATATTTAGGGTTTTGTTTTTTTTTTGCCATTTTTGTGATCTCTTTGGAATAAAGTACTGGATCAGCACTGGATCAATGGGTATGCATAGTTTTATGGCCCTTTGGGCATAATTCCAAATTGCCCTCCAGAAAGGCTGAATCAGTTCACAACTCCACTAACAATGCAGTAATGTCCCCATTTTCCCACATCCCATCCAACATTGATCATTTTCTTCTGAATAATATTGGTCAATTTGATAGGTATGAGGTGGAAACTCAGAGTTGTTTTAATTTGCATTTCTCTAATCAATAATGATTTGGAGCATTTTTTCATATGACTATAGTTAGTTTTAATTCTTTCATCTGAGAATTGCCTTTTCATATCTTTTGACCATTTATCAATTAGGGAATGAATTGTATTCCTATAAATTTGACTCAGTTCTCTATATATTTTTATATGAGCCTTTTGCAGAAACACTAGCTGTAAAATTGTTTCTCAACTTTCTGCCTTCCATTTCATTTTGATTGCATTGGTTTTATTTATTTGTGCAAAAACTTTTCAATTGAATGTAAACAAAAATACCCACTTGGTTTTTGATAATGTTCTCTATCTCTTCTTTTGTCATAAACTGCTCCCCTTTCCGTACATCTGACAGATGAACTATTCTCGTTCTCCAAATTGTACCCATTTTGCCCTTTGGTGTGCCTTTGGTATAGGGTATGAGATGGTCTATATCTAGTTTCTGCCATGTTAGCTTCCAATTTTCCTCCCTATTTTTATTGACGAGTAATTTCTTAACCCAGAAAGTACAATTTTGTGGTTTTTCAAATGGCGGATTACTCTAGTCATTTGCTATTTTTTCTTTTGCATCCAATGTTTTCTATGGATCCACCCGTTTTGATGATTGATGCTTTATTTTACAATTTTAGATCCGGTACGTTGAAGCCGTCTTTCTTTAGTTTTTCAATAATTCCACTGATATTCTTGACCGTTTGTTCTTCATGTGCATTTAGTTACTACTTTTCTAGCTCAATAAAGTAATACTTTTGGTTGATAACAGCTGATGAAATAATTTGGTTGATAACAAAGACTTCTAAACACTATAGGTGTCTGTTAACAGGGGAATGGCTAAATAAATTCTCCTACATGGGAAAGTAAGGAGAATATACTGTGGTGTAAGAAGGGATGAATATGATTAATACAGAGAAGCATGCAAAGACTTACATGACCTGATACACAGTGAGTGAGAAACAGATTAAAACTGGAAGATAGCATGGCAAAGCCTAGATAGAGACCAACATCTCATACTCTATACCGAGATAAGACAAAATGGGTACAATTAGGAGAACGAGAATAGTTCATCTGTCAGATCTATGGAAAGGGGAGCATTTCGTGACCAAAGAAGAGATAGAGAATATTATAAAAGCATACTGAATAATTGTAATTATATTAAATTGAAAGGTTTTTGCACAAATAAAACGAATACAACCAAAATTAAAACGAAGGCATAAGTTGGGAAGGTAATCTTTTTTGGAAGGAGAAAAATCCTACAAAACAACTGAAATGTTGCAAGTTCCTAAAGAATATGATTGACTCCAAAAATGAGATGAGAATATAACACCTCCCTGCCATTTTTGCAGATGAATGTGAAATAGAGCAAACAACACCTATTTTTTTCAGTGTGTTGATGGATTTTACTGTCCCCCCCCTTTCTTCTATTTTAAATCAGGTTGAGAAAACTATGTTGGGGAATGCAGTATACATTTCAAAAGTCAATACTCTGAGGATAAAATACAAAAACTCTAAAGCTAGGCAATTTAGATCTGGGATGCTTTTGTTCCCAACAAAATTAGGGAGGTAATGGATGGATGAGTTTAATGGATCCTGACAAGTTCCATTTTGCATGTGTTGAATATTGCATTTTCTAACATATCTATCTATCTATCTATCTATCTATCTATCTATCTATCTATCTTAGATCTTGCCCCCCCCCAATTCAGTTCAGTGTTCTTAACAAAGCTTATCATCTACATTTTCCCTTTCTGCTATATGGGATGAATCCCGGTCATCCATTGTTGATCTTTGCTGATGTTCATTTTTTCACTCAGCATCTGGTCTCTTTCAGGGATGCTCTGAAGTAGACATTTGCTTTCCCCATCTATGTTTACATCTTACTCGCCAGAAATGGCCACAGTGCACTGCTCTGCTGACTTTCCAAGGAGACCAAGTGGCAATATTTCTTCAGTGCTTGTACATTTTTCAATGACCCTGGTTGCCTGGAGCAGAGGGAGATTTAGGGCTCTGCAGGAGTAAAATATTTGTGGTCAGAGATTACAGTCATTTCATGACCACCAATCCAGTGCTCAGCTTAACTTTTGGAGCTCTTTTGTATATTCAATGGAACATTTCCATTTTGGCTGTTTCTTATTTCCTCCAGATGGATCAGGAGACAAAAGTTCTCCCCAAACGTTGCCACACTTATCAATCAGGCTGGGATTCGTCTAAACTGATGCCTGCTGAGGGTTTTCCAGAATCTTGCAAGATGATTTTAGATTTCACAGAATTAGGAGTCATCAGTTAATCAATTTGAACCAGAAATAGAGATGATACCTCTGGCTTCAGTGGTCTAGGGAACTTCTGGATAATCTATTACAGGACCATACAAAATAAATATAAAGTAAAAGGAAGGTAATTTTAAAAGTGGATGATACTAGTTGCTGAGGGACCAGGAAAGGCCCCTGGAGAATGTGACACTTGCCAGCAAAGATCCCAAGGGTGTAGATGAGGAGGGACAACATTGTCACCAACATAAGTGAATAGAAATGGGAGGCAGAGATTTTAGTATGAGTAATTAAAAGCTGATCAATGTGGACCGATTGTGGTGTGCCATTTCATATAATCTGTAACTAAACTAGAATCTCCTCTAAAGTTCTCTCAGAGAAGTTGATGGGAAGACTAAGTAAGAATCTTCAAAATGTCTGCCGTGTCTGCAATGTCTGGAATATGATCAATGATTAATGAATGTTTATTGATTTAAGTTGGCTCTGGATGCAGTCCATTAAATAGTGAGATAGCTCTGATAGGAAGATTTGCCTTTTGAAAACTTGGAGAGTTATTGCTCTTATATTTTCCCACTGAGGCCAAGCAGATTCAAGTGATCTCTTTTCTACTGGCCAGACTTTCACATCCTTGAAGATGGAATCATCATCTCTTTGCTTCTCCAACAAAATATTCCTTATTGTCTTCAATCATCCTCATGGAGCCTCATCTTTAAGCTTTTGGCAATCTTTGGTACTCCCTTTTGACTTCTCCCCAGATCACTCTTATTCTTTCTAAAATATCATATCCAGAAATGAACATAATCCTCCAAATAGTTATTAAATAAAATTCTTTTTTCTCAATGGCCTCTTCTACACTAAATTCTATAATCTAAAGGTTCTGGTCTTTTTTTAATCTTCACACATGATACCCACTCTCCCCATTCCATAACTTTGCTCTAACTAGCCCCCAAGCCTAGAATTCTCTTTCTCCTCCATCTTTCTTCTCAGACTTTCTTCAGGATTCAATTTAAATCATATCCTCTGTTAGAGGTTTTGCCAATCCCAATCTCACCCAGTGTCTTCCATCTGAGATTATCTCCATTTCATACTATAGATATGTGTGGATATTCTTGCTTGAATGTCCCTCCTTGAAGGTAGGGACTGTATTTATATATTTTAGCACAATGTACATATTTAGTAAATTTTTCTTCTTGACTAGTAACTGTCGTATCGAACCTATTAGGTTAATCCTTGTCTCTTCATCCTGTTTCCCACCTTTTATTTCATGTCTCAATAGTAAACAAAATTAATAGAAAGTGAAGTGACTTCCTGCCAGCTTGAGGAAACAAGTGGAGTGAGGGAATAGACACTGTTATCAATTAATTTACATTCCATGTTTATCTATTTTGTCCATGTCCTTATGTATGTGTATGTGTAAGCAGGGAGCATTGATGCAATACATAACAGATTAGGATAATCTGTTTCATTATAATGAAATGGCGAGTCCATTGATTTGGGGAATGGCTCAACAATTTATGACATATGAATGTAATGGAGTAACATCTTCCTAAATGAAGGATAAAGAGGATATTTTCAGAGAAGTCTGGAAAGATTATTTGAATTGGTACAGAATAATATGATAAGAATAAAGAGAACAATAAGAGTAATGGAAGCAATATTGTAAACACAATGATTTTTTCTTTTTATTTATTTATTTTCATCCATATACACATGTATACTTTTAATTTACAAAATTTCCTTGCACCCTCTCTTCCCATCCTGTTCCCCTCAGCAGTGAATAGTCCAGTTAGCATTGTACATACATATTTTTGATAAGCATCTTTTCAGATTAGTCATCTTTGGCATGAGGAATTAGGATTAAGGGAAAGAGATCCCTAAGAGATAATTTGTATAAAGTGATCACCAGATTCTGAAGGGCTGGGCTATTTTTTGTATATGTGTGTTTTGTTTTGTTCTGTTTTTCTTCCTCTGGATGGGAATAACATTGTCCATAGTCGGTTTAATACAGGTGTCCTAGCTCTCTGAACTGCTGAGAGGAGCTGCTTCCATCAAGGTTGTTCATCTCACAATGTTGTTGTTGAAATGGACATTATTCTCTTGGTTCTAATCCCTTCATTCAGCAGCAGATCCTGTTAAGTCATTCCATGCTTTTCTAGAGTTTGGCCATTTATGGCTTCTCATAGAACAATAGTATTCCATAGTATTCATGTACCATAACATGTTTAGTCATTCCCCAAATGATGGGCATCCCCTCAATTTCCAATTCTTTGCCACTACAAAAAGAGCTGCTATTAATATTTTGGAACAAGTATGATTTTATAACCTAGAATTGAATTGCTGGGTCAAAGGATTTGAACACTTTTATTGCTCTTTGGGCATAGTTCCATATTGCTCTCCAGAAAGTTTGGATCTGTTCACAACTCCACCAGCAATGCATCAATGTCAAAATTCTCCCACAACTTCTCCAACATTGATCAGTTTCCCTATTTCTCATCATGGTCAATCTGGTAGGTGTGAGGTGATACCTCATTGTTGTCTTATTTTGCACTTCTCTAATCACTTATGATTTGGAGATTTTTTTCATATGGTTAGACATCACTTTAATTTCATTTGAAAACTGTCTGTTCATGTCCTTTGACTTATCAATTGAGGAATGACTTATGACCTTATAAATTTGATGCAATTCTCTATATTTTTTAGAAATGAGTGCTTTATCAGAAGTCCTAGATATGAAGATAATGTGCTCTAATTCTTCTTCTTTTGTCATAAATTTAATCCCATTTCCATAGGTCTGAGAGATAGAGTATTTCTTGGTCTATTAATTTATCTATGATGTCATTCTTTATGTCTAAGTCTTCTACCCATTTGACCTTATTTTGGTATAGGGAAGCACAACAATTTTAAAAGACTTTAGAAAATAGCTCAATGCCCAGCCATGTTTCTGGAAGAGAACATGTGATGAGATGTGCCAGGGCGGGTGATGGATTCTCTATGCTGAATGAGACTTTTTGGACATGGTCAATGGATGGATGTATTTGGCTTCATTATGTGCATTTGTTGCAAGTTTCTTCTCCACTTTCACAGTTAAAGGAGGGTTTAGGAATGAAAGGGAAAGAAAATATAAATAATTTAGTAAAAAAAAGAATATAATCCAAGATGACTCTTTAAAAATATTAAGAACAATTTAGAAGCGAGAAATTACTTTGCTGAGAGGAAGGCATAGATTAGGGAAAATATCAAAGGGGATGCCGAAACTTATCTGATTCTAGAAGAAAGGGAAACTCTTCAACAAACATAAATAAAGAGGGAATGTCGTTGCAGTCATTGTAGGCCTTTGGTTTCATAAAAAGTTTGGGGATCATGAAAGTAATTATGTACTTTTTAAAAAGGCAATCCAACCTATTTTCCTCTCCTTCAGTGTTCATTTTAGGCATTTTTCAGTCATGTCCATCTCTTTGTGAAACCTAGAGGAGTTCTCCTCATTGACAAAGACAATGGAGTCATTTGGCATTGCCTTCTCTAGGTTATTTCATAGATTAGGAAACTGAGGCAAACCAGAAGTAACTTAGTAAGATCCAAAGCCACATTTGCATTCAGGAAGATGAGTCTTTCCTGGCTCCAGAACCAGCATCAAATGAACTATGGTGCCCCTTAACTGCCCTCACTGTATAATTCTTCCTGTAAATTGATATCTATCTGTACTCTTGAGAGGGCAACTAGGTGTCACTGTGCATAGACTATCAAGCCTGGAGTCAGGAAGAATTGAGCTCAAATTAGGTTTCAGATACTTACTAATTGTGTAACCCTAGACAAGTCTACTTCACTCTGTTTACTTTGGCTTCCTCATCTGTTTTGTTTTTTGTTGGGTATTTTTTTTTAGGTTAAGTGGCTTGCCCAAGAAGATACAGCTAGGTAATTATTTCCAGGGCCAGTGCTCTCTCCACTGTGCCACCTAGCCACCTTATTTTTTTAATATCTTCCTCATCTGCAAAATGATCTGGAGAAGGAAATGATAGTCCACTCTAGTATCTTGGCTAAGAAAATCCCAAATGGGTCAAAGAGAGCTGGACACAACTAAAACAACTAAATGATAACAATTCTCAGCAATTTTAACTATATGATCAGAACAACAAAAACAAACTTGAAATAATGCTTTGCAATTTTAATAAACAGCTTGGTCCATGAGAAGTGCATTGAGGAAAGTATCTCCCCCCACATTACTTGGAGAAAACAAGGTGAGGAGACTGAGGGGAAATAGTGGATCTCTTCATCCATGGGCAGCCTGACTCTTACCTGTAACTCTTCAACTAGTGAGGAGAGCTCTGAAGTTTATCTGCAAGCAGAGGGCTAATGAGGGACCAGAATTAGGATTTCTTTGATATACATAAACATACATTCATGCATCTCTACATACATACATACATACATACATAAACATAATACACACTTACAAACACGTATCACACAGGCATATATTAAGTATAAATATACACACATAAAACACATAGGCAAATATATACACATAATACAAATACACATATAGATATAGATAAATGAATCCTAGATAAGGGCCTTTTCTGTATCAGTGTTGATCTACACCATAGATGTAATTTATTGTTTTACAGATCTCCCTGAGGCACTTAGAAAGTTGTCATATGTTGATTATTTTTTTTGCTGAAATTCTTTTTTCTTCTCTATCTCTTTAAAAATCATGAGATAAGATTCACTATATTGGGAAATTTAAAAATATGACAAATTAATACTATCTGCCCATTAATCATTCTGTTTATTTTCCTGGTATTTTAATATAAACTCAAGAGAAGATTGTTTTCCCTTCTTTTCTCTGTTTCACTCTTCCTCCTTTCTTCTCTTTTCTTCTCCTCTCCTTCCTTGTTTTCCCTCTCCCTTTCACCTTCCTTCCTTTCTTTTTCTCTCTATCATTTGTCTCTTTCTTTCTTCCTTTCTTTCTTTCTTTCTTTCTCTCTCTCTCTTTCTCTCTTCCTTCCTTCCCTTCTTCCTTCCTTCTTTTCTTCCTCCTTTGTCTGAGATTCCCATTGACTCCTTTAGTAAATAATACATATTTGGTGAATACCGCTTTACTGAAGGTCAAAATTTGTTTCCATTTTGGTTTTGTGTTTGTTTTGTTTTTATTTCCTCAGATTTTAGCACAGGGCTTAGTCCATAGAAATTGTTTGATAAAATTGTGTTATCATAAGGGGAAAAAATACCTTGAGAGAAATAGGTCCAGCCACCTGGTTTGCAGTAATGAGGGGGGACAATGAAGAGAAGGAGAAAGCTTCTCTGTAATGACAGCAGAACTGATGATGGCAAGTTTCCTCCATCATTCACATAATGCCTCAGTGTGGGAGTCCCAGTTTGAAAAAGCATTGTTTTCAGAATGTTAACCCTGTCATTCCTCTCCTCTAGCCTCAATGTTCCTCTCTGCAACAGAAGTGTAGTTTTCTAAATGCCAGTCTTGTCATTTCTCCCCTCTGGCCTTAGTTTCCCCTCTTTGCAGTAAACTATGAATAGGACTAACAGCTCTGTCTGGAGCTCTCCATCTCTGTGGTCCTGTCTGAGATCAGGAAGTTCCCCAGAGTGATAAGCCAGATGTTTATAGGCAACTCAAGGGCTCCATTACGAAACTCTGCAGCATTTAAAGACTGAGAAGGAGACCCTGAGTTGAACTTTTGGGTTAAGGAGAAGCAAAGATATAAAGCAGGGGTGCTCCTGAGGCTGTAGCATTTGTGAGAGTGCACCCCACTTCTCATCTTCAGCCACCATGGGTCTGGGCCTTCTGCTTGCTGTGCTAGGGCTTGGGATGCAGACTCAAGGTAAGCTTGATCCATTGTTGAACAGACTCTTTAATGGGAAAATTCTGGATTGGAATAAGAAAATGACCTTGAATAAGGATAAATATGAAGCTTTTCCTATGACTGCAAAGAATCAATGTCATAAGGACAGATGGAGGAAGCACAGGGAGACAGAAGTTTTTGTTTTTCTGAAAAAAGATCTGAAAGTTTTAGTGGACAAAAAATGAGGCAACAATGGGATGTTATAGTGTAAAAGAAAAAAAAAAACTAATGGGAGTTTGAGCCACATTAAAAGAGGCAGAATATAAATTCCAGCTGTCATCTGCTCTGAACAGAGCAGATCATGTGGGGTCTTGTGTTCAGCTTTTGGTGCAAAAAATAATAAAATAAAAAATGTTGTTCTTCCATGTGTCCAACTGTCCATTACCCGATTTGGGATTTTCTTGGCAGAGATACTGTGGTAATTTTCATTTCTTCACCCCCCCCCCATTTTAGAGATGAGAAAACAGAAGCAAACAGGGTTAAGTGACTTGCTTAGGGTCACCAGAATAATTAATATCTAATGTCAAATTTCAATTCAGAAAGATGAATCTAGCTTCCTAGGGCAAGGGAGAATGAGCTAAAGAATAGGGAAAGGAGAGCAACATGGTCATAAAAGTCTTTGAATTCTTGCTCTTTGAGGATTACTTGAAGCATCTGAAGTCCAGAGAAACCTTGGAGGTGCTGAATGCTAGTGGTATATTTGTTATTATATTAAATTCTACTATGTTATAGAATATCATATTATTGTCATGTCATGCCATGCCATTCATATCAAGGTTTGGCAAGGCAAGGTTCCCTTTTCTCACACTTTTTGATTCAGGAAATTCTACCAGCAGCAATATTTAAACTTTAGAGTTTTCTTATTTTTGTTTATTTTTATTATTCTTGTTTTGAGTCCCTGACTATGTCTTCCCAAAGAGAAAAGAAGAAAGATCTTCAATATCCTGTATGGGACAGGAATTTTTCTTTCCCTATAAAAACAAATACTAAACATTAAATTTCACAATACACATAGAAAGAATGATTTAAACCAGACTCGTTAAGAACTTATCATCTGAAGCCAATACTTTAATGTCATCAGAGTATAAGGTAGTTTACAAGATAGCTGATGAGGCATTTTATATTTCTTCTTAGTTTTGTTTTGTCTCTTTCCAAATCCTTGTCTTGTAGTAAACCAGGCTAGGACTTCGTTTCTTCTCCTTGTTAATGGCCATCTTCACTGAATAATCACTTCCCTTCCTTCTACTCAGTTTTATCAGAAGGACCCATAATCTAAAGTCCTCCCTGACACACAAAGTCATTTCCAAGTTTGTACAAGTCCAACTCAAGGTCAATGACCAGTCCTCCACTTAAAAAAAAGAAACTAGAAAATAATAAAGGAAGTTGGAGGCTTGAACATAAACACTTCTCTCGGGGAGGTTTCCTAAATCTGAATTCATCTCAGAGCAGTCAACAAGGTAACTTACTGGGAAGGGCTAATCTGTACCCAACGTATTGGAGTTTCATGATATTTTCTAAGAGATCGAAAGAAGGAAGAGCAATATGGAAAGAGTCTTTCTTTTTTATTGATATGGCACCTTGTCCTGCTACCACCGTCAATTGATTAAGGAATTCCAGGCTAACCATTGCTCTGAAAGCTTATGATCCAATGGGAGAAGGCAACACACAAAAGGAAGCTATAAGAGGAGAGTGTTGGAAGGGACTTAGTGGAGAAGAGTTTTGGAACATTACAAAGGAGAGAATTTGGGTGGGAAATGAAGAAATAGCTGGCTTGGGTTCCCTTGTGAAATACAATTTGAGGGAAGAACTCCACTCTTCAGTCAGAATGACCCCAGAAGTGGAATATACTGATGAGTTGGGAGTTCTAGCACTGGTGAAACCAAGAAAAAACTCAAAATTTCCATTCTTTCCCACTTGACAAGTGTCTTTGGCCTTAGACAGAAAGGTTGCATCACCATTATATAAATTTTTGTTGATTCACTGTGGTCCTAGAGACCCCAGAAGTTCCCAGAAAAGTCTAGAGAACATTATATGTCATTATTTGGATATATATTTGCCCACTCTCTACAGTAGAACATAAAGTCTTTAAGAGTCAGGGTTGATTTTGGAACTTTGACTTCATCTTCCCGGGGCCTGATACAGAATAAGCTATTTCCAAATGCTTATTGAATGACTCTGGGAATGGCTCAACCTAAGAATTGGTGACTATCTAACCCTTTAATGAGTTGCAAGATTCAATCTGAGGCAAAAACCGTTTCTCTCCTATTATATCTCAGCCTGACAGTATATCAAAATTAGGGACAATGAATAGAATAATAGAAATAACAATATTGTTATATACTATGGGGGAAAGGAAACAGTGTACACCTAAACATTCATAGGGAAAATATATACAAAGCAAATATACCAAATGGGATGGAGGAGAAGGGAACAAGTATTTATTAATCACCCTCTGTCTGTCATATATTTTATAAAAATTATCTCATTGTCATGTCATTACTATAAAGATTATCTCATTTAATCCTAGCTCTAAGAGGAATGTGCTATTATGATGCCCATTTTCTAGTTGAGACAATCAAGGCAATGAGAAATTAATTGAATTGACCAGAGTCATGTAGTTAGAAATTATCTAGATCAAATTTGAACCCAGGACTTCCTACCTCCAAGCCCAGTGTTCTAGCCACTATGACCCCCATCTGTTTTAGTAAGATAGTTTCGGGCATTAAATACATTTTCATTTCTACTAAATAAAATTAAATCAAAGAGTCAAATCAAAATGTTTTCTGATCATATGATATTCATAGATGACATCAAAATGCTAACACCCTTGCAATATTCAAATAATTCTACCAGTAAAACATTAGAAAGCTTTATAATCTTGAAGATTCTTTCTACAATTATATCAAAATTCCATTTGAATGTGATAAGTAAAATATTCCTCATGTTTGTCAAAAAAGGATAGAGAATGAAGGTTTTGAATTTGAATCAGGAGGCTACATTGAACCCAAAGATGGATTATAAATACATAAGGTAATCTCAGAAGAGAAAACCATTAACAGTTGGGTCTTCTTTAGAAGACAGATTTTTTTACTTGAATCTTAAAGGAATGGGGGGGGGGGCAACTAGGTGCTATTGTGGAGAAGGTGCCAGGTTTGTAATCATAAAGACCTGAGTTCAAATCTGAATCAGACACATAAGTAGTTTTGTGATGGTGGGCCTTAGTTTCCTCATCTATAAAATGAACTGCAGAAGGAAATGGAAAACCACTTCAGTATCTTTGCCAAGAAAATCTCAAATGGGGTCACAAAGAGTCAGATGTGACTGAAAAATGAATGAATAATAGTAGCAACTTGAAGGTCTCTAGATAAAACAAGAAATGGAAGAAATGGAGGTGAGGAAGCAGACCATTACAAACATGGAGGGCAGCCACTACACATACAGTGATTAGAGATCAAGGATCGGGTAAGAGAATTGAAAGAAAATCATGTAGCTGTATCATAGAATCATAGAGTACATGGAGGGAAGTAAAACTTTGGGAGAGGAGAGAAAGAGAGAGAGAGAGAGAGAGAGAGAGAGAGAGAGAGAGAGAGAGAGAGAGAGAGAGAGAGCAGGAGTCACATTATGAAGAATTGTAAATGTCAAATAGAGAACATGTTTATGCTTAAGATCCTGAAATATTGGGAAGTTGGGTGAGCTCATCCAAAAATAAGGTGGTATGATTAGACCCAAACTTGAGGGGAAAAATGTCTTGGCAGTTGAATAGACAGTGGTTTTGAGAGAGGGAAGCAGAGACAAATTATTAGCATGTTGCAATAATCCAGGGGTGAAGTGATGAAGGCTTGAAATAGGATTATGCCTGAGGGACAGGAGAGAAAAGTATAACAGTCAAATGAGATGTTGTGAAGAAAGGACAAGACTCAGCAACAGATCTACAGGCTGGTTATTTGGTCTCTGTGTGTGTGTGTGTGTGTGTGTGTGTGTGTGTGTGTGTCCAGACTTTAGAATGACACCAGTTTTTGAGTCTGAATTTTGGAGTTGGAAAAAGGAGATTATTTGAGAAAAAATAAAAAGTGCTATTTAAAGTTTACTGAGTTTGAGATGTCTTCAGGACATATACAGGGTATGTCCTAGGCACAGTTGGGGATGTGTGATTATGGTTCAAGAGGGAGATTAATGGGAATTGATAAGATTACACTGAGAAGTAATAGAGAGGAAGGGGAGAAGAGGCTAGGAAAAAGCCTTGTGAGACACTCTCAATTAGTTATTCAATTATTCAGGAGAAGGTCTTCAACAATCTTAAATGTTGCAAAGACATAATAAAAGGTGAAGATTAGTACTCCTAAAAAGCTCTGTTATAAATAGGTGGTTGTTGCTGTTTTTATTCAGCATTCACCATAGTGTCTGACACATACACTTTGTAAGTACTAGATGATATGAATTGATTTGGAACCTAGTTATTCCAATAAGCCACCCTACTTAAACAGAATGAAAAGAAATCTTTAATTGATTAGACCTGAAAGAGTGATAGAGGCTCCTTATCTCCTGCTCCAGTGGGTTCATATTGCCAGTAGAGATTAAATTATCTGATTTTTGAAGATTTGAGATTCTTTAAAAGGATTAAGGATCTAAAATTGTTTCCAATTTTTCAAGTGTTGTTCAGACTGTGAAGTATCCTAGCTTCCCCATTTTTTGGAAGGAAGTTGGCCACCACATCCTCAACTCAACATCTCTTCTTCTTTTCTAGCAATGATTGCAAATGAACCACAGGAGTTTAAACAATATGAAGTGGTTTATCCTCAAAAACTCCATGTCATGCAAAAAAGAGAGATCCAAGAGAATCCAAAGGAGCCTTATGGAAAGGAGGTAACTACTATGGATGCCCTTGTGGGATAATCCTCTTAGGGTTTGTCAACCTGTTTTGTATACAGACTCCTTTGACAATTGGTGAAGACTGCAAGCCCCCTACTCACTATGTTTTTGAATGTATAAATTAAAAGTATGGAATTTTAAAGGGAATCAATGCTATAATCATTCAGGGATTTGTTGAAAGATATTGCCAACAGCCATATTTTTCAACACAGGGAGACATGTTAATGATTGGTTCATTTTTGCTTGCTCTAAGGTGCACAAAAATCAATGGGATATGAGTAGCATTTTTAGAACTCTTACATAGGATAAGGAAGGATGAAAACAACTGAGGTTTTTATTTAGAACAACAGAGATCTATATTAGATAAAATAATAAACTGACCAGCAAATACTAGAGGTGAAGCTGGAATTTTGCCATAAGAAGGAGCAGGATTTTTGCCCAGGTTTGTAATTAATTTCTCAGTTTGATTTCATAGATATAAACATAGATTTATCTGGCTAGTTATCTTAATGAAATAGTGAGAAGGCTAAAAATCCTCTCACCACACTGATGATATTTAAATAGTCTTCAGACAATCAAAAAGTATTTGCTTTGCCCAGCCAAGTACATAGAGCCCATCTATGGAGGCCAATTTAAAAGTCCCTATTCTAGAGCTTACCACGTCATTGAGGGGTGTAATTTGCAAAGAAGGAATGAGGTTTCTATACTGATGATTTGCCAGATTGATTAAATCATAAATATTATCTGAAAATAAGCTGAACATGGTTCAATTAGTTGTTTTCCTGAGGTCTATTCCAGATACTTCTGGGATCCATTGTGCTTTACTGGCCATCATATGGATACTGACTAGGCTATATTTTCCTGGTATTTGTATTTTTTCCTGGAAACAGTAATGAATTGGTTAGAGTCTAACTAATCAACATAGAAGATTCAAAAAAGTTTCTGGTTTGATTGCTAATAATACTTTCTCTTTTTTCAGGAAAAATATGAACCTGAGGTGCAATATCAAATTACATTAAATGGGGAAAATGTGGTCTTTCGACTACACAGAAACAAGTGAGTCTTGTCATCTAACTTGATCCTATTAAATATTTAAACTCATATTGAATATTGGGCCACATATCTTAAAAACAAGATGGAAGAATTAATGTAAAATAAATGGCAAATCTGTCATCATTTTCATCTTTCATGATCTTTTTTCCAAGGAGAAATGAAGACCTGGAGATCTCAGCAGAGACATTGGTTTAAAGTTATTTTGCTTTTCCTTCACTCTCAAAAAATACCATGACATCAGGGAGGTGAGGCCATGGCAAGCACATGAATTGCATTTGAGTGAGGGATGTCTGTGCTAAGTCACCAGCCTCACTTTCTCCTCCAGAGTCATCTGGTTCAAGTGGCCAGATAGAATAAAGACTACTGGAGATGACCCTAGGTGTGAATCAATCAGGGTCAAGTGACTAATCCAAGGTGACACAGCTAGTAAGTCCTTAGAGTAGCAGAAGAAGACAGTCCTGATGGAAGTTATGGTATTTCACTAGGTTCAGGAACTTCTGGATTCAAATCTTGTCTCTTCCCTTACTATATCATTGGGATATCACAACTTACAATGGGAAAATCACTTCTCTGACCTTTGTTTTTTTCCTATAATATGAGAAATATCAATTATATATATATGAGTGTTAATTTCTCATTTTTAAAATTATTGTGAACATTTGACTGGGGATTGAAATTAAACAGAATCTAGGAATTGAGAAAATGGCATGAATTCTAAAGAAAGAAGAGAAATAAGAATTGGGGGAAAGGAGAGGAATGGAGTCAGATACTCACTTTAGAAAATCTAAATAAGAAATTGAGAGAACAGAACAGATGAATACTAAGCAGATGTAATTGGGTCCATTTCTAATCTCAGCTATCATTGAGGTGGTTGAAAAAAAGGCAGTTTTAATTGAGAGCCAAGGGGGTTTCATAGTCTATAAAATAATAGCCTTTAATAGAAGGTATTAGTAAGAAAAGAGAAATCTTCCTTTGGTGGCTGGGGTATGGGAAACAAACTAGAGGATCCTACCAGTCCTCTCATAGAAGATTATCCCCAACCACTGCATTGGAAAGAACTGGGGTATCCAAGGGACAAAATCTAAGAGAGTGTGCATCATTGGTATAGTTGACTATTACAGCCTTTGTAAAGTCATGGGGTGAGGGAAGGGAGATGGAGGCAGGGTATACATCACAAACGGACATCATTAAGTAATCCAGTATATAGGGAGAAGCAATGTGAAACCAGTCAAGAAAGATCAATTTTAGCCAGATTGGGAAAACATTTTAAATGATTAATAGATGAGTTGTATTTTATCCTCAAGACATTGAGAATCTAATGAAACTATTTGGTAATGAAAGAGACTGGGTTGTACTGGTGTTTTCAGAATATCAATTTGAAGGCAGGAGAAGGCAGACACTGGAAATGGGGAAATCAGTTAGGAGGAGATTGTGACAACAATCCCATTTTAAGAGATATGAGGAGGTCACTAGCTCTGGACAGAGGGAAAAGAAGCTAAAAGAAAAAGATATTATAGGGAGATTATTAACAAGACTCAGTATCTGTGGGGGATAGAAATGCAGAAGTAAAAAGGACCTAAGAGTCCAACTCCCCTCTTTTATAGTTGGAGGGTCCTAAAACTTAGAGAAAATTATGACCTGCAAACATAAGGGTAGAATTGAAATCTGTTGCTCAGTTCTGTGAGAGATAACAAGATTTCTTGCTGTGAGTAAAGGACTAGACTAGGTGACCACTGAATTTCCATCCAACTCTAAAGTTCTGTGATTCTGTGACTTAAAATACAATTCATGGGACAGATTTTTCATTGAGTTAACAATGACTTCGACTATATCATGACTAACAGCTGACTTCTTTTTCCTCCCCAGTGAGTTCCTATCTCCAGGCTACACAGAAACATACTACTCATCTGATGGAAAGAAGAGGACCATGAGTCCTCAGGACATGGTAACTAGGAGAGCTTATTTGGGATACTTCTGGAATCCATTGTATTTTACTGACTGTCTAGGACATAGTTTCCTGGATTTGTGCTTTTTCCTAGAAACAATAATGAAAATTCTTGAGCAGGATTCTTGCATAAATTAATTGAGCTAATATTTATAAAGAAAAACTCTTAGAAAATGTGTTATGTAAATGTTTATTTTCTTTTCTTCCCCCATAAATTCCTACTAGGATTTGACTTTTTTAAAATGAGGACTTAGTGGCTTCTCAAAAAAATATTCTTTTTCTCCTGGTCAAGGAAGAAGGGACAGGGAGTCAAAAATAAATATTTAGCAGAATCAACTTGTCATTTTCAATCAACATCTCCCATGACCCAATCAAGAATTTTAGAAACCCTTCTCCAGAATTCATCTCCAGATGAATATGATGCAGAAGGAGCCATTCATTTTTTACTCTCATATTCCAATCACTAACTGATGGGAGTAAAAGTAAAATAAAAATCCAACAGTCCTTACTTTCCATGGTCTTGGTGTGATGCAGAGAGTTAAACAATGTTCAGTGGTTTTTTTTTTTTTACACTGAATGCAGTGTCCTCTTCCTAGACTGTGCAAAACCTTGGTACATATGGTAAGAGTGGTGAAGAAGGAGGAGAGACAGTAGCCTAGGAGGGTGATGAGACTCTGAAGAGAGAAGGATCCAGTAATAGGCTCTGTTTCTCACTGGTAATGCACTTTAACTCATAGGGGTCAACCTTTAGAAAATCTGACCAAGATGAACATTTTTCCTTTGAAGTTATTAGTTAGTTAGTCTAGGAAATGTCCATCTCTCTGAATCATTCCAGGAGACCAAGATGGTTTTGATGAGCTGTGAAGTTAGGAGTCAGGATAGAGGGTGGGAAATTGCAGTGGAATGTCACAGGGTAATATTTAAACAAAGAGCTCATAAAACCTGGGTTTAAATCATGACTGAAATACTTATATCCCTGGGTAAGTTACCTCCTTCTTTTCCACCTCAGTTTTTACCTTTGAAAAATGATAGAGACTGAACCTCAAAAATCATGCTGACTCTCTAATTATGATCCTATGACCTATGAGATCTTGGATATCAGTCACTTAACTTCTCTGGGCCTCAGTTTATTCATCTGTTAAACTAAATTTTACACTTGTACCAAATATCATCAAAGGCCTGGCTAGGAACTAGACTTGGGATTTCATTGGCAAAGAGGAAAAAACCTGCTTTTGTCAAAACAGGGTGACATCTTCTCTGCCAAGAACAGCAAGAAGGACTGGTTCAGGATTATACTTTCAATCTGAGTCAGAAGCAGGACTTAGATCCTGGTTTTTCTGCCATCTAAGCTGGTTCTCTGACCACTAGATCATGCTGCTTCTTAGCCCCAGCTCAGAAGGTCCAACTCTAAAATCTTATACCCTTAAAATGAATTTTCTTTATTGCAACACTTAATTTTAGTTTTGGACCATTGGCAATACATGTGCATGCCCTGGTCGTTCTGACTTGAAGCATGCTTCCACTTTTTTATGGCCCCATGGTCATGGGAAGCAAACTTTTGGTTAAGTGGGAGCCATGGAGAGCAATGGTGAGGATGTTAACTAGTATCTGGAGGGTCACGAGTCGATCCTGTGTGCTGAGATAAAGACAGGAGTTTGGGCCACCAGTGTGCATTTGTGGTTTCCTGCAATGAAAACAATTCATTCACAATCTATTTCACTTCTCTTTTCTTCAGGAAAACTGCTATTATCAAGGTCACATCCTGCATGAGAAGAATTCCATCGCCAGTCTCAGTCTGTGTGGGGGGTTGAGGTGAGAAGGTCTGGTAGAGAGCTCCAGCAGTTAGACTCAGCACTGTTGCAAGGCCTAATCTAATCCACTGAGGTTTCATTAAGCACCTACTGAGTCAAAGGCACCTCTAAAATGGAAAGCAGTCCTTGCCTTCCAAGAGCTGCTGACATCTTGCTTTTTATATCCTTCTAGGTTGTCTTATTCAATGAAAAAAGGCAGCTAGATGGCATAGGGGCTAGACCACTGGCCTTGAATCAGGATAGGAGTCTGAATCCTTTCTCAGACACTTACTAGCTGTGTGACCTTGGGCAAGTCACTTCACCCTGATTACCTCCCATCTAGGGCCATCTCCAGTCATCCTGATTCCTATCTGGCCATTAGACACAGATGGCTCTGGAGGAGAAAGTGAGGCAGGGCACTTAGCATAGCATCCCCTCACTCCAATCCAATTTATGTGCCCGTCATGGCCTCACCTCCCTGGTGCCGTGGTCTTCTTTGAGAATGAAAGACCAACATCATCATCATCATCATTATTATTATTATTATTGCTGTTGTTATTATTCAATAAAATCTAAAATCCCGGAGCTCAGACTTGCGCTGTTTGCCATCACATGCCTAGTGCTTGGCACAGGTTAGCCCTCAATAAATGGTTAGTGATTACTATTTGAGTCACGGAGAGGAGGAGGGTTGCAAAATGTAAACTGTAGAAACATAAATATATATGATTAGATGTGCATATCACATAAAAAGCTATAATATTTAATCATCTGTGCAATGTGTAATTTACAACATATAAGTATTATCCAATATGTAATACAGGCACAGCATATAGAAATATATAATTCTACATAATATATAGAATCATTTTGATCTTTGAAACTTAGCAAAATATTTTGGGGTCAAATTAGGCTCACATCAATTGACCAATAATAGGTGCTGGGTCAGACCCCCCTTAGTCAATGTTTGGGTCCTGATTGGCCATGAGTGAATGTAAATAACAATTTTCTTTCTCTTATCGAACAGAAATCCTGACAGTCTGCCCTTCCAAGATTTATGTGCCTATATATATTATATATATAATATGTATATTATATATATATATGTATATATGTATAATATGGATATATAGACTAGGTTAAAGACACCCGTCTCGGTCTTCTTTCTTTTTTACCTAACCTTATCACTCAATTAGCATTGTCTTAGCTAAACTGAGAAATATTAAAGATCCTAGCTTAACAAAGGTCAAGGGTCATATCCAGTTCTCCTTTTAACCCAGTGGGTTCCAGAAGAGAAAATGTGGCTGGTGACTTTGCACAGCCCTTCCTCGCTGACATCCAATTCACTAGCATGTCATGACATCACATTACTGATGTCATTATCCTCTTCAAGAAAGAAGGGGAAACAATATGGTATGTCATATATGAACATGTAATTTTATATATAGATATGTGTTATATTTTATTAATTATATCATTTATTAGCATCATTGTCCTTCATTATTATGGTTATTATTGATTATATTTTCATGACTATGTAGCTTTCAGTTTTCCCTAGGCAGGACCACAATTCCTAAGATTTGCTAACACCCACTCAAGGACTCTGGCTATGATGTCGCTTGGTCAGCTGGGGTTTTGCCCTAGGTCATCAGAATTTCGAGGGTATAGTGGACGATAAGCAAGTATTCCTTCAATCTGTAGAGGCATCTAAGCTTAGTTAGCCAGAACCATTTGCTAACATTGGAGGAATCAGGATGGACAACTCCTTTACATTTCATCGCTCCTTCCTGTTATGATCAAAAGCCTAGCAAGCTAATCCCAGGCTCATCCCAGTACCCTCTCAGCAAGAGCCTTCTACGAAAAAAGCCCTAAAGTGTCTTTCCCTTCCTCAAGCCTTGTATCCCACGTTTGAATTTCCTACCCTCCTCCTCCCTCCAGTGAAATCATTTTTAAAATCTGAACTGAGAGCTATTCAGTCTTCTTTGCACCCAGCACATGATGTGATGTCTCACCTTGGGCTTTAAGCTACCTGTATTTCCATTTCTGTTAAAGAAGCCATCTTGCATTCTTTCTTCTCTTATCTACCAGGGGATTCTTCAAGCTTCATAATCAAACATACCTAATAGAGCCTCTGAAAGCTGGTGATGAGGAAGCACATGCCATCCTGAAGTATGAGGAAATGGACTCGGCAAACCAGACCTGTGGAGTAAAGCACTTAGGCCGGAAACACATCTTCACCCGGAACCCTAGAGCAATCTCTGACCCAAAGGTGAGTCCACCTTTCATAATGATATATCCATGTGGCCTTCACCCTCTCCATACCTTACCCCCTCCAGCACTGATTTATTCTTTAATGCTTCTTTGAATGACTCATTAGGACAATTGGTTCCCCAACTCATTTCTCAATACCTTAGAGTCCCTTTGCATTTCATATCAATATTTATATTATTAATAATCCATATTTTCCCTCTCTTTCAAATTCTTTGTTTCTAATACCAACAGAATCTTCTTACATCCCCAAAATATATCAGCCTGTTTTTGGTCCTGGATAAAGCTTTTGTAAGTATAAAGATGTTAATGTTTCTTAGCCAAGTTAGACTATTATCCTTATTAAAACTTAACAGTGTGATATATAGTGATCAGAGAGACGAATATTTTAGTAAGGTTTTGAAATTTTATAAGAAAGGAATAGTGGATCAGAATAAGATGATTATTGAGATAAAGACTGTGATTTCATTGGTAAACTTTGTAGTCTGAGAATTCCACAGAGTTTTAATAAGTTGGGTCTTGCCCAGGATCCCCCAGCCTTTAGGTGTCAGACTTCAGACTTGAATATGGGTCTCTCTGAACCCAAAGTCAATTGTTTATCCTTTAGTGGATATTATATACCTTGGAAGTTACATTATAGTGATACTCTGCCCTGCTCAGAATACGTGAGAACTAGAATGCAATCACACTGTCAAGTCCAGGAAGGATGTGGGCAAACTGAGCAGTGCTGGCAGAAGGCAATGAGGATGGGAAAGGGCTTGGAGATTCTCATACATGAGAATTAGTTGAAAGAAATGGTGATGTTTAAACCCGAAGAAGACTGCAAGAAGAAGACTGACCCCAGAATTGCAAAACCAGGAATAGTGGATGAAAGGGAACCAATTTAGGCTGAATCTCACAGAACAGTTTCAAATAATTAGAGGTATCTAAGTAGAAGGGGACCCAAAAGGTGATTCCATCACCCTTTTTTAAGATTTTCAAATAGGGCTTCGATGACCTCTTAGCAAGTTTCAATCAGGAAGACGTTTTTAAGGCATGTCTTGGGCTAAATGGCTCCAAAGTCTCTTTTAACTGAGATTATATTATTCTATGCTGTTTTGATCCTCAAGTTCTGGGAGCAAGTGCTACATTATCTGAGTTATTATTATTTTAAAACATCATTTTGGTTTGTTTCTTTGCAAATAAAAAATCAAGAGTTTATTGTAATTTTGACTTTCCAAGAGTAAAAGGATAAGGATTTATCTCTTTCCAGACCTCAGGAGAGTTACAGAAATCAATCTCTTTAATGAAGAAATTGATAGGCAATATGGCTTATTTAATTGATGAATTTTGGAGCATTTAGAAGAATCAAATATAACCCTTTGACTTGTTTCGCCAAATATATGAAAATATATTTTCTTTTTCAAAGATACTAATTATTTTATACTATAATGACATCCCTATCTAGAGATTGAGTTGAGACATATTTACAATATTCTAACACCCAGTTTGAAAGATGAAAATAGTGATGTCTTGGAAGCAGAAGTGAATTTCATAGGATCAAAAGTCCAATACACCCACAAATTCAACCATAATTTATTATTAAGCACTCATGGAAAAGAGAATTCTGAGCAAAGGTTAGGAGGAGATACAAAGTTTAGCCAAGCCAGGATTCCTACCTTCATAGAGTTTACATTTTAGTGAATTAGGGAGAACAAAAATATTTCCAAAGATCTCCAAAAATTTCTAGATGAGTCTTGAAGGGAAAAATCATTAACAACAGAAAAGACATAGGAAAATTTCCCTAGAGGAGACTGAGCTTTGGGGTATGGGTGAGAAATCAATCATTGAATATCATAAAGGAACTCATCCTGCAGCTCATTCAAGGCAGAGAGATGAGATAGTATAAGATTTTCACAGGACAGAGAGAGTTTCATTTTGATGGCAGTGTGGGGATTGAAAAAAATATAACCTAAGACTATTGAGGCAGTGGGGTGTACTGGATAGAGAATTTTTGCTGTATTATTGTTTAGTCATTTTAGACATCTTCAGTCAGTGGCAAACTCTTCATGTCCCAAAGAGAACCCCCATCTAGTTCTCTGGCAGATACTTGAGTGGCTTTTCACTTCCTTCTCCCATTACATTTGAGAGATGAGGAAATTACGGTATGCCAGATTAAGTGACTTGCCCAGTGTCACACGGTTAGTGTCTGAGACTGGATTTGAGCTCAAGAATACGGGTCTCTGACTATGTCACCTATCTGCTCCTTTAGATACTTGATAGCTGTGTGACTCTGGACAAGTTTACTTGACCTCTCTGTGACTTAGTTTCTTCATCTATAAAAGGAAGAAGGAGAGGGAGCTGGGGGAAGGAGGGAGTTAGACTTAATAACCCCTTTGAGTCTTCCAATTCTAAATATATAGTCCCATAATGTGTGATTCAGGGGCAGCTAAGTTCTACAGTGGATAGAGCACTGGACCTGGAGTCAGGAAGACTCATCTTCTTGAGTTTAAATCTGATCTCAGACATGTATAGGTTGTTTGACCCTGGGAAAGTCACTTTATCCTGTCTCCGTTTCCTCATCTGTAAAAGGAACTAGAGAAGACCTTGGCAAACCACTCCAGTATCTTTGCCAAGAAAACCTCAAATGGGGTCACGAAGAAGCAATCACAACTGAAATGAGTGAACAACAAAAATGTATGATCCAATGGAGAAGATGAAGCCAGATTGTGAAAAACCTTGATTCTCAGGCAGACATTTTACCTGGGAGATAATAGAAAGATCTAGATCATTGTATTCTGTCCATTTCTTTAGCACACTTCTCTTAATTGTTGTGTTAATCATGATTTTACCTATTTTATTTTTAGTATGATAAGCACAAAGGAGATCAGACTTCAATAAGAAATTTTCTTTTTGAAGTAGTCAACTTCCTCAATGTGGTAAGTTTACCTCCCCCCGGATAAATTGTGTTCAGATTGAATTCTGGGATTTTCTGGTGATTATCTGACCAAGGAGAGAATTTATTAGAATCAAGGTGTTTGTCTGATTCTTCTTTCATTCAGGTAATTTTGCTCAATTAATCCCCAAGTATGTATTAAATACCTACTGTGTACCACAGCTATGCAGTGCTCTGGGAATACCAAATTAATCTTCATTCTGATGGGAAGTAAATCAAGTACTTAGATCAGATATTCTACATAATTTTAGTTAATAAATACAAATCTAACCAAAGGAATTAAAATGACAGTTGTTTCTAAATTCTCTGAATGGTTTCTTCCATTCCTTCTTTTCCCCTAATATTTCAATAGCTCCATCATTTACTATATTAAGAGATGGAGTCCATATGACCCATGACTGAGGGCCTTACCCATTTATCTAATTTCATTACTCATTGTAATTATTAATAATGCATTTATATATATATATATATACATATATGATCCAGAAATAATTGGAATTATTTATTTATAATTTTATAATTTCTGCTAAACATAGTAGAGTCCCTCTCTTTTACCTAATGTACACAGCAGTAACCTTGTGAAGTTAATCATTTCTCCAGAGGGCATCACCCCTAAACATACTCTGCCTTCTCAAATGACTTTATATTTACTAATGTATATAAGGGTCTCTTCCTTTACTCCCACCCCCAGCAGTATATGGATTCTTGGAAGGAAGGTCTGTTTTTGTTTATAACCCCACTACCCAGAGCAGAGCTTTCTGGGAATTTTGCTCAATCAATCCCCAAGTATGTATTTTAGTACCTGCCAGCTATGCAGGGCTCTGGGAATACCAAAATAATGTTCATTCCAATGGGAAATAAAACAAGTAGCTAGATGAGATATTCTACATGCTTTTAGTTAATAAATACAAATCTAACCAAAGGAATTAATTACAATATTCTTTGGGAGGAAGAAGAGGAGCAGTGGGGGTCACAGAAGGCTGTATGTAGAAGGTGGGATGTGAACTGTATTGTGGAAATAAAGAACTAAGTCCAGGAGGGTGGGCCAGCCAGTGCAAAGACTTGAGATAGAATATACTAGAGCACCCTGTGTAAGGAACAGAAAATAAACACAAAACTAAAGACAGGAAGGAGAGTAGGGGAGAAAGATAGACTAAGAGAGAGAGAAAGATAGAAAGAGAGAAATTACTAAGATTTGATGAAAACTTGCTTTAAAAAAGAATTCAATAACTTATTTCAATGATTTTAGCATCCTTACCTACATAAAGGCTGGAAGTCACCTACCTCACCATAGACTGAAGGCAACTGTTCCCATTGTCTCTGTTTGTTTTCAGTGGAACAGATTGCTCAAGACTTGGGCAATTAAATATTTGCAGAAAAAAGTGAATCCCATAGGTTTTTGGTCCTAGATGTCTTTAGTCACAAAGATCATTATTCTTTCCACAGATCTACAACACCTTAGATGTTCACGTGGCTTTGGTGGGCATGGAGATATGGTCAGATACCAATAAGATTAAGGTAGAATCAAATGTACACATCAACTTTGACAGATTCTTGAACTGGCACCGAAGCCGGAAGGAGAGGAAGTATGACCATATTCAACTTCTCAGGTGAGGACCGGTTAAGTTAGGGCATCTCAACAATGGCAATCAACCTAACCGCCCAAGTACTCCTCCCCAACCCTTCACAATGCCAAGTGTTCCGACATAATCTTTATCTCTTTGGGTTTAGAAGACTTTGCAATAAAAAGAATAGGAAGGGAATATTACATTCCTCAGGTTGAGACCCCAGGAGGCTTGGAGTATGGGCTTTATAATGATCCCTGAGCATTAGTCTTCTGAGGTTACCATAAATTTTGAACCCAGAAGGCATCAGAATTCTAAATATGACTGTTCTCTACACCTTTTAGGATGCCACAGGATTATGAAGTCCTAGATATGTAACTAAGGCAGAGGGAGGTTCAATGACTTGCTCAAAATCATGTTGAAAGTAATCAACAGAGTTAAGATTTGAACCCAGGTCCTATGACTCCAAAGCTAATCCTCCATTGCCTTACTGATTATTCTATGGGGGACAATGAACTATGGGAGAGAGTTAACTGCTAACTTTGTGATAATTAATCTCAATTCAATTTCCTGGCTCTCAGCTTTTCATCATCATCATATCATCATCATTATCAACAAAAGCATCATCATTAATCATCAGTATTTGACAACAATTATTTCATTAGATCTTCACAATGTTCCTGGTGGGTGGGTGGCATTATTATTTCCATTTTGTAGATGAGAAAATTATTCAAAGAGAGGTTCAAATAAGTTGCCCATTGTTACAGTAAATGTTTGAGGTCTGATTTGAACTCAGGTGTTCCCAACTCAACCCAGAATATTATCCCCTGCATCACCTAGGTACAGCATGGCATTTTGGGGCAGTATTGAATAAGAGAAAGAATAGGAAATACTGGGACTGGGTTCTATTACTAACTCTATGACTTTTGTACAAGTCATTTAACTTCAGAAAAGCTTAGTTTCCTCATCTGTACAGTAGAATTTGAGAGGTGAAGAAAGTTGGGAGGGAGATGGGAGGGACCACTAGAGGTGGGAGGGACCTCAGAAACCATTTAATACAAACAACCCATTTTACAGATGAGGAAAAGAAGCTCAGAGAGATGGACCTACTTACCCAATATCACACAGATAGTAAGTTAGTAAGGCATCTGGTTCAGAGATATGTAAAGGGGCCCCAAAAGTGAAAGAAAAGAACAACCTCCCGGAACATGAACATAAAGAAAAGGAATCAGATATTTAGGTCATCAGAGTGTTATTATGGCTGCTGCTATCACTCTCCCTCTTTCTTCTCCTAAAACCATATGCTGTCCATATGGACATTATCTAGGTATACCCATATATGTGAATGTATATAGGCAGAAGTTTCTGCTTGAAAAGATAATGGTATGAAATTATCTCCATGGTGCCTTCATGTCCTGACAACCTAGAATCTGTGTTCTCTCAAGATTGAAATAAGTAAATAATCTCAGATTCAAGGAGAGTCATGTGCACATCTGTCTCTTTTTACACAGTGGAATTGGTTTCAACCACAAACGGGTGGGCTTGACGGCCGCAAACTCCATATGCAGTCCCAATTCTGTTGCAGTGATAGAGGTTTGTACAGGGTGGTGATGCCAGGGACTGTTTATCGTCTTCTTCATCATCAGAACAATGTTCTGCAAACAGCAAGTACTCAGTAAATAGTTGTGGAAGAAGGAAGGGAGGAAGGGAGGGAGGGAGGAAGGAAAGAAGGAAGGAAGGAAGGAAGGAAGGAAGGAAGGAAGGAAGGAAGGAAGGAAGGAAGGAAGGAAGGAAGGGAGGGAGGGAGGAAGGTAAGGAGGAAGGAATGAAGGAAAGCAGGGAGCAAGGGAGGGAGGGAGGGAGGAAGGAAGGAAGGAAGGAAGGAAGGAAGGAAGGAAGGAAGGAAGGAAGGAAGGAAGGAAGGAAGGAAGGAGGGAGAGGGGAAGGAGGGAAGGAGGGAAGGAGAGAAAAAGGAAAGATGCTTTAGTCTAGGTATAAGTTTTATGTGGGGGTAAGTGGATTGATTTAAAAAATTTCAGGAGTGGAATAGGCAAAAGAAAAGATTCCCTTCCTACTACTTCTGATAGTAATCTCACATGAGGCATGCAATGCTACATGCATTCATTAACCACCTTCTGCATACAACTATAGGAAACAGTGCATTGAAAAAGACATACCCCAAGCCCATAGGATGCTTCCTATTTCAATTTTGGAAAATCTCTGCGCACAATAGTGCATGATAAGAGCATCAGAAAGAATGCAAAACAAGGGGAGGGGAGGGGAGAGGAGTTCTTACTAGCTGTGGGATTATGGAAGGTTTCATATAGCAATTGGTATAGAACTTCAATTACCTTATTTACAAAGGGAGTCACAGCTTTGGACCACTTTAAGATTTGAAAAGTGATCAAGTCATAATAACTTTGTGACGTAGATACTATTTGTGAACCTCGTTTTACAGAGAAGGAATCTGAGTCTCTAAACAGTTAAATTTAGGTAGCAAGTGCCTGCAACCAGATTTAAGCCAGGTAGAATTGATTATAAATTTTCCATCATAGCACCACACAGTCTCTTGAAACATTTCCTCAATGAATTAGCTCTTCTATAGAACTCTGGCAGGCTCAACAGCAATGGCCGAAACAAACCTGGCCCAGATAGGGCAGGAATTGGAGCTCTCTGTGGCTCACCTTGGATGGCAGTGAAGAGGAGCATTCAATTGTGTTTAGACTCATTTAGAAACAGTGTTGAGCTCCCCTGCCCTGTACCGCCAAGACTCATGAGAGAGCCTCTAGCATGTGCATTTCCATCTCTCCCATGGAATCTGACACTTAGCAGGTCCTCCAGATTGTTTATTTGACTCAAATAGGAACTGCTTGTTAGGGTAGAAAGTTTAAGTTAGAAGACCTACGTTCAGATCCACTTTCTTCTAACACCCTGGATGAACTTGGGTAATGAAAAAGTAATACTTTTCTTCTTTTTATCTAGGCTTATAGGAAAAATAGTGTGTCACTGGTAGGAGTGATGTCTCATGAATTGGGTCATGCCCTTGGAATGGATGATGTACATTATTCCACCCAATGCCCCTCTGGGAGTTGTGTGATGAACCAGTACTTGAGGTAAGTCTACCTCAATACCTACCAAAGGAGAGAAAAAAAGAACAGCAAAGGAAGGTGATGGAGGGTATGCATGAGTGTGTGTGTGTGTATGTATGTGTGTGCACATTGTATGAAAGCATGTATGTGTGTACAGTGTTTCAATGACACAGGCTAAGATAATGAGACTAGGAGACCAAAGAAATGTGTCAGTCATTGATGAGGTGGACAGTTTGGAGAACACATCTCTGTGTTCTAGGCTGTTCTTCTCTCCATGGGGGTTAGATGGTAGCCTAGATGATCTTGCACATCCTAAGGCTCTAAGTCTAGGATTCAGAGTTCATTTATTCATCTGTTTATTCATCTTTCTATTCATTCATCATTTAATGATAAAACTATTTATTGAATGGTTCCTAAGTAGTACACACCAGTCTATATTCTGAAGATAGAAATACAAAATTAAAACTGTACTAGTCTTCAAATAACTCAATCCTTCAAAGGATTTTTGTATTTCTATCTTCAGAATATAGACTGGTATGTGGTACTCGGAACCATTTAATAAAATGGGAGTGGGACAGCATGGAGAAAATGACAGAAAAATGAATCTCAGTCTGGAGATATCTGCAGGGAGGCAGATTGTTCTCCATACATTTTAATCTTATTTTTGACTTTTGATTTCATTGGTTTATGGAAATTCCATGAAACTCACTCCCCTGATGCAGATTGACACCTCCCCTACCATTTACATTTCTAAAGGATTACCTGGAACCTTAAGAAATTGTGACTTGGAAGCAAATACTCTAGCCATTACTCCATGCTGCCCATCATTTAATATAAAAAAATATGCAAGAGTATTTTAAGGGGGAAAATATGGATATTCTGGATTAGTTGGGGTCATGACAGACCATTTATAGAAGGTGGGGCTTCAATTGATAGAAGCTAATAGAAATTGAAGGAAATGCATGCCAGACCTGAGGGACAGTCTACACAAAGTCAAGGAAGCAGAAAATGGAATTCCATGTACTAATAGAAGTTAATGGCTGTAAATGTAAACTACTATCATTATCACTGTTACTACTTTTTAGAAGTTAATGGCTGTAAATGTAAACTACTATCATTATCACTGTTACTACTTTTTAATACCCCCAATCCTGCTCCGATTTCTTATCATGCCTGTGAGATGTCCCTGGATTCTTGAAGGTTTCAATGATTGGGTTGATAATGGAATGCAAAGTAATACCTATGAAATCCCAGGTCCCAGCAATATGGAGAGAGGATAGACTGGAATCATAGACTGGGGTTCAGATTCTCCCTTTGGCCTTACTAGTTGCCACAGCCTTGGGCAAATTAATTAAACTTCTTGGACTTCAGTTTCCTTTTTGACAAAGAGTGTTGAATTGGAAGGCTTATGATGCCTCTTCCAGCTAGAAATTGATGATGACTCTCATTCTAGTATTTGTATGGTTCTTATTACAACCTTGACTAATATGGACAAATCCCAAGGGGATTTTGTCCTTTTAAGCATCACAAACACTTGTCCCACAAACATCATTCCTAGGCCGCCCTTCTCCAAGGCTAATCATGGCTGATCTATTGTATCAAGAGACCAAGTGAAACACAACCTAGATCACCACGCAACTTCTCTTTATATCCTTTATCCACAGCTCTAAATTCCCAAAGGACTTCAGTCAAAACTCCCTCCAACGTTTTCGAAATTACCTCTTAACAAGAAAACCATTGTGTCTTCTCCAAGCGCCAGCCCCAGAAGACATTATAACCAATCCAGTCTGTGGGAATAAACTCCAGGAAGTAGGTGAAGATTGCGATTGTGGAAAACTCAAGGTATTTGCCATTTTTACTTAAATCTAATTTGGTTCTTAAAAATTGTACTGGGAAAGACAATGGTATTGAATTTCATTATAATAATATAGACCTGAGAATAAAAAGAAAGGCAAAACCAGTGTTTTTGCTATCAATTAGGGGAGAAAATATATTCATAATTATATACATATAAGCTATATAGTAGTGTAAATGGAATCTGATCTCAGAGGGTAGTATAGGTGAAGAGACAGGAGAAAGGGAAGAAGAAAGGAGGGGAGCCAAGGTGAAGAGATGGTAGAGGAGGAGAGAGGATGGAACTGAGAAGTGAGGGGAAGTGAGCAGATGGAAAAAGAGGTTTCCAATATCTTATTTGAGATGTGTTGAGGAAATCCAGAGAAACCAGCAGGCAGATATGAGAAGGGAGATCATTAGGAAATAGCCACTTCAAAGATAAAGAGTTGAGGAATGGATTATCATGTAGGAGGAATAGTAGAGTTTATGGAAGTGAGCAAATTCTAAGACTGAAAAGCTAGGAAGGGAAGGGGCCTATTGTAAAAGATATAGTCAAGGAAGATATATGAGTATTATGAAAAGAGGACTTCTGAATGTCAGTCTCATTTTTTTTTCAGTGATGTATGAAAAAGGTCCCCAGGATCCAGGTTCAAATCCCTCTTGATACTCAACTATCTATATGATCAGTTAATTGCCCTGGCGCTCAGTTTCCTTCTCTGTTCTGATAGCATTAGATTGGATGACCCTGAAGTTTTTGTCCAGTCTCACTGTCTAAGCTTAGATGTCCAAAAGATGAAAAAAAAATAATGTTCTAATGAGATAAAAGAGAAATAATCCAATTTCTGTTGTGTTTATGTGTTTGTCCAAGGAATGCACAAATCCTTGTTGTGATGCGCAGGTGTGCAAATGGAAGCCTGGGACCCAGTGTGAAGGAAACACAGCAACACGTACAGAGTTAAGACCACCTCTTGTTCTCCTTTTTTGCCTTTTGTTCTCCTTTTGACTTTCTACTAGTTGACAAGTTATGGACAAGGTCAAATTCTCGTTCTCATTCATCCCTTCCTTCAAGGTCAAACTAGGGTGCCACCCACTCCCAGATCCTCTCAAACAGAAGTCTTTCTTTCCCAGAATTCTTTCCAAATGTTTTTCTCCTTCTTTTACCTTTTGTTATTCACCTGCTGGTTAGTTCTGGACAGTTCTGAAATCACATGCTAGAAGACAAACCATTGGACTTGGAAGAACAGGAAAAATCTGAGTTCACATCCTTCCACCTCAGACTCTAACTAGCTGGGTGATCCTGTGAAAAGTAAATTAACCAACTTTGACCTCAGTTTCTTATCTTTAAAATGGGAATAATCATAGCATCAACCAAACAGGATCATTTGAGGAGTAAATGAGATAATGGAAATATGAAATCATTGCACACTTTAAATCTAATGCATTAGCTCTCACTCCCTCTTTAGTTTCTAAATTTCTTAAGCAGGATGCCAGATCCCTGAGGATAAGATATTTTCCTTTTTTCCTTTTTCTTCATATCCTCAGCACCCAGTCCAGAGAATGGTTCATTTATCAAACTCTTATTGAGCTGATGAGGGGATGCTAGAGAGATTGATTTAATCGTCATTTTTCTCTATATGCTGTAGAAAATGCAATTTGTTGTTATTATTATTAAACTTATTAATAATCTGAAGCATCCCCCCTTTTCTTAGTCCCCTAACTCCAGGCCCATTCCCTACCTTAGTGTAAATGACTTTGTCTCATACTGATTCAAAAGGGGTGAGGCAAAGCTTCCTGTAGGGTTTTAACCAGGACTTGGAGGAAGCTTGGAGGTGGAATAGAGGAGGGAGAGTGTTTCAGGAATGAGGGACAGCCTGTGTCGATCAAAGATGGAGAGTATTAATCACAGAACAGTCAGGAAGCCAGTATCACTGAATGGAACAAAATGTAGAGGGGTATGTAAGTAGTAAGAAGACTGGGAAGGTATGTGTTTTGGGGATGATGGGGAATAGGTTATATAAGCTTTGAATGTCAGTCTCGATGGACTTATGATATAGCTTCTTAATTCTCTCCCAGACTCTAGTGTAGGGTCCCTCCAATCCATCATTCATGTGACTGTAAGAATAATTTTTCCTAATCAAATATCACCTTAGGGCATTCCTTTGCTCAAAAGCTTTCAATGGTTCCTGATTGTTGATTGAATAAAGTCCAAAGTCCTGACCTTTAAGGTTTTCCAAACTGTGAACTGATATTACCATACCATGGTGGACTGATCTCATCACACTCTCCTCCACAATTCAGTCAAATATCCTGTTTACTCTTCCATGCACAAGTTGCAAGGCTTCCTGCATTAATGCCTTTGTTCATCCCATTTCCTATACAAGAATCAATGCCTCTTTCCTCTCTCTGCCTCCTATCTCACCAGTTGGAATGTTGTTCATCCCTCAAAGCTCCACTCCAATGATACACAAATGAAACTTTACCTGATTAACCTTTTGGAGACTAAACCTACTTTTTTACTCTTTTGGTGTTGCCTTTCAGAGGGCATTTTATGCTATCATTTTGCCTTTATCACTTTTTTTCTTTTTTTTAGTTTTTGCAAGACAATGGACTTAAGTGCCTTGTCCAAAGTCACACAGCTAGGTAATAAGTATCTGAGTCTGAATTTGATTTCAGGTCCTTCTGACTCTAGGGCTGGTGTTCTATCCACTGTGCCTCCTAGCTGCCCCACCTTTATCACTTTTAGGTTTAATAGCAGATTCTAAACATTATGTATCTTATTATCCACATTAGACTTCAAGGATCCCAATTTATCCATGCTTGTGTTTGCCTTAATAACTAGGTCAGGACTTTATGCATATTAATTATTCAATGATTATTGAATTCAGTTGAAACCAAAATGCCCACAATTGTAAAACATGTTTTTGAAAGAAGCTGGAATTATACCATCTTCTCATATTTTGCTTCCTAACTCTCTCTAGATTTCAACCAAGTTGCTCTACATCATATTTTCTGTGTTTGATGTTATGTCTACCACTTCTGTACAAGAGACACAGGCTGAATTCTTTACCTATCTGCCTTTTTGTCCTAAACTCTGCTTAGAATCTTTCATTCAGCTCAAGGGCCACTTTCGTCCACAAGACTTTTGGCAATCCCTCCAGTTCTTAAATGACTTTGAATATATTTTGTATCCCATAGTCTCTATCTATATTGTTTTATAGAATGTAAACTCTCTGGAGGTAGGAACCATATTTTTTTGTAATCTTTGTAGCCCTAGAGTCTAGCACTGTGTCTGGTCCATAGAAGAGTTTAATAGAAGCATGCTAAAAGCAATAGAATATTTCTCTAATAATAATTGATATTACACTTACATGATATGACTATATCGTTGTTTTTCCACTGCAGAATGATACTTATCCATTTATAGCTGTATTCTTCATTGTTATTCTAACTGAATTTCCCATAATTCCTTATCTATGGTTTACAAACCTTAAAGCTCAATATGATTGTTTGTTATTCTTATTCTTATTCATCTTTTCTTAAGGTAATATAAATATTAACCTTAGTTTTCAGGGCCAGTGATCAGTCCACACTTAGCTACCCTATAACGCATTTTAGAAGAGGGACAGAATGAAAGGAGAGTGGGGAGGTATGGATAGAGGGAATTACAATCAGCAACTGCATTAGTGGAAAAATCTGGAAGTAACTTTTGTGATGGGCTTATCATAAAGAATGTGATCCACCAGAGACAGAGCTAAAGGTATAGGAACACAGACTGAAATACATTTTTCTTTTTCTTTTACTATTATTAATCTAATTAAAAATCTGAAACTCCTCTCTTTCAGGTCCATCCCATTCCTTCTAGTAAATGACTTTGCCTAATAATTCATTAAATATATGCTCACACAAATTCCTGCCTTTCTATTCTTAATATTCCTGAATTTATCCATATACTCTCTGTCTTATTCCATTTTTCTTTTTATTTATTTATTTTTTCAGCCATATTCACATGTATATTGTTAAATTACAAAACTTCCTTCCACCTTCCCTTCCCACCCCCCTCTCTCAGTGGCAGCCAGATGAGCATTGTACATACGTATTTTTGATAAACATGCTTACAGATTACTCATTTTCAGTATGAGCAATTAGGATGAAGGGAAAGAGATCCATAAGAGATAATTTTTATAAAGTGTGCATAAGATTCTGAAAGTTTTTTGGTTGTTTTTGTTTTCCTTCCTCTAGATGGGCATAACATTGTCTATAGCCAGTCTAATATAGCCAGTCCTAGACCTCTGAACTGCTGAGAGCAGCTGCTTCCATCCAAGTTTATTATCTCACAATGCTGTTGTTAATGTGCACAGTTTTCTTGGTTCTGCTCCCTTCACTCAGCATAAGGTCCTGTAATTCATTCCATGATTCTCTGGAGTCCAACCATTTATGGTTTCTTATAGATCAATAATATTTCATAATATTCTTCTACCATAATTTGTTTAGCCATTCCCAAATAGATGGACATTCCTTCACCTTCTGATTTTTTTTGCCACTATTTCTTCCATTTTCAATGTAGGAAGTATTCTGTCTCCTTGTCAAGATAAAACTGTACTTTTATTTTCTTGACTCAATTCTCTTCTATTCCCTCTATGACTTCATGCCATTAATAATCCCATTCACTCGTACAACCCACAAAAACATATTAAACATTGTTGCTCTGTTAGGCATTGGACCAGATACTATGGATATAGGAAGAAATATGAATCAGACTCTTCTCCCAATGAACTTGAGGGTTGGAGGTAGGGTGAAAGTGATGGTAGTAATTATTGAAGAGAAGCCAAGAGCCCAAATTTCCATAATTATAGAGAACAAATTATGTGTAAAGAAAAGATCCAGCCAAAGTGTTATGAACAATTTTAGGAACAATTTCCCCCCACATCTTTCTAATCTCTAGTCCCCCCCCCTTCTAATTAGTTCCTTCTTTTCAACAAAACCAAGTTCAGGTCTCTCCAATGAAAACAAACAAATTCAAGGACACTCTTCTCCTTATATTGTAGTCCCACAGTGCTGCCATCCTCTATCTTCCCCCTTCGACTTCTTAAAAAAAGTAGACACCTTCTGTTTTCTCACCATTCTACCCTTTGCAAATGGTTTTCTGTCCACATGATTCTGCTCAAATAGGTCTCTCCCAACATCACCAGTGAGCTAAGTGAAGAAGCCAATGATCTTTTCTCAGATTTCATCCTCCTTGAATTTTCTTCATCATTGAGCAACCATCTCCATCTTTCTGGAAAGTGTCTACTGACTTGATTTCTCAGTTGTATTCATCTCTTAATTCTTGGTCAATCTCTCTTTTACCTCCTTTGACATTTTTCCTCTTCTTCCTGTAATGGTGAAATTTTCTGCTCCCATTCTCTAGGGTGGAATGTCCCCTAAGACTCTGCCCTGTGTCTTTTTTTTCCTTTCCTCCCAATATTCTCTCTCATTACTATCTTCAGCTTCCCTGTGTTGAAATTTCATCTCTACACAGATGACTTATCCCTCAGTCCTCCATGACCCATTAGACCCACATCTACTTACCCAATGTAAGCCCCAATGGTACCTCATATTCACAAAACAGAGTTTTTCATCTCCCATTCCCTATTTCATCTCAAATTCCCTATTTCTAAAGTCTCCAAATTCAACTAGGTTCAAATTCTCTGTCACTATAGACTCATCATTGTCTTTCACTCCCTATTTGATTCCATGACCAAAGGCAGAAATAATATTATTTGATTGATTATTTGTTTTGGGTTTTTTTTGTAATTTTTGCTTTTTTCTCAGATCCAATTCTAGTGAATTTGTATTCAGATATAATCCAAACTTACTAAAGTTAAAGAAACATTGTTATCTTTAATCACTAAAGATACAGAAAGAAAGTGAAATAATAGGTTTAAGATTAAAGTCAAGGAGGTAAAATAGGATTATTAAAATATATTCTACCAACTTCTTTGTCAAAATAATTATTTTCCCATTATAAAATATTCTTTTTTGTGAAAACAATTTTTAGCACTTGTTTTTAAAACTTTGAGTTCCAAATTCTCTCCCTTCTCATCTACTTATACCTCTCATTGAGAGGATAAGCAATTCAACAAAGGTTATACGTGGGCAGTCATGCAAAACTTATTTCCATATTAATCATGTTGTAAAAGAAAGCAAAGACCAAAGGAAAACCCTCAAGAAAAAGGAAAGTTAAAAACAAGTATGCTTCAATCTGAATTCTGACACCCTCGGTTTTTTTTCTGGGGATGAATAGGATTCTTCATCATGTGGTTTCAGATTTGTCCTGGATCATTTTTCTTTGCTGAGAATAGCCAAGTCACTTGTAGCTAATCATCGTATTAGATTGCTGCCATTTTGTAAACAGTGCATTACACTTTGCTTCAGCTCACGCAACTCTTTATGGTGTTTTTCTGGGTGCATCCTATTCATCATTTCTTATAGCACAATAGTATTCCATCACAATTGCATAACCCAATTTGTTCAGTCATTCTCCAACTGATGGGCCTTCTCTGAACCTACAATTCCCTTCCATCAGAAAAGAGCTGCTATAATTAATTTTATTCATATAGATCTTTCTCCTTTTTTTCATCTCTTTTTAGATATAGATTTAATAATGGTTCCAGTAAGTCAAAAGGTATGCATGGCTCCACAGTCTTTTGAGACTGTTTATTTCTTGCATGAATTTTCTTTTCTTTCTTTCCTTTTCCCCCAGGTACAGGAAATGGGAAGGGGAAAAAATTTTGATAATTAAAACGAAAATAATCTTTGTTCTTTTAAACTTCCTTGGCCTTTTCCTTGTTTTTTTTCACAATGACAGCCACAGCCCATTCCTACAACCAAGAAAGTCACCCCTCCCTCTTATATTTCTTATGAACCTTTGTCTGAATGGATCTCTTAATATTCTTATTCCTTTCCATCTGATTTTATGCATGGGTATCCCTAATCCTCTTTATAAGACCATATACTCCTGGATGGCAGGAATTATGTCATTTTACTTAGACATTTTATAGTTCCCATAAAGATGACATTTGATACTCAAAAACCACTGCTGCCACCACCACCATGACAGCAATGTCTTATTCATAAGTATAGAGTTCTGAATTCCATGTAAATTCTCCATTGGTTGGATTAACTCTCAGTTCAATAAAAACAATCATTTTGATAATAACAAAAATAAATATATGCTTCTAATGCACTGTTTTCAGTTATATCTAATTCTTTATGACCCCATTTGATATTTTCTTCATAAAAATAGTGGAATTGTTGGGGGGGTTGCCATTTCTTTCTCCAGCTCTTTATACAGATAAGGAAACTGAGGTAAACAAGGTGAAGTGACTTGTCTAGGGTCACACAGCTAATAAGCATTGAAGTTAAAATTTGAATTCAGAGAGATGAGACTTCTTGACTCTAGGTCTGATACTCTCTCCATTGCACCACCTAGTTGCCCTATTTAGTATGAGTAGCACCATCCTTTACATACAGGATCTCATTTGATAATATCGACCATTCAAGGTAGGTGCTTTCTTACTCACAAGTTTTGGATGAGACAACTGAGTCACAGGGAAATGAAGTGACATCCAAGTGTCAGAGTCAGCATCCATAGTCAATTTTTTCTGAGTCTGGGTTTTGCATTCTGTGTCTTCTAGGCCATGAGTTATTTTGGCTCAGATTTTAACTAGAAATACATAGTGTGACAACTCCTTCCCAATTGCAAATTGGGAGCATGGTTATTAATTGTACATTCTTGGAGTCACCCAAAGAACCTATTTGGGTTGTCTTTTCCTTTTTGAGAAAAAAGGATTATCTTGTATTTCTATTTATATCTCAAACTTAGCCCAGTATTTGCACATAGTGAAAACTTAACAATTTTTATATTCAGTCATTCATTTATTCATGTGTGCATGCATGCATGTTTTCATTCATTTATTTACCAAGATTTAAATGACTCATTTAACTCACAAAGCCAGCAAGTGTCGGAAGCAGAATTTGAACCGTTTTTCTTGACTCCAAGTTCACTCTGCAACCCATTCAAACCATAACTCCCTCAAATTCATTATCAATTCTTAGAGGTGTGAGGAACACAAGGGGTAAGGGACTCGGCCATTTCCCTTCCCTCTCAATTTCATAGGATCTGATTTGAGCTTCACTCCTTGGGTAGTGAGCAAAAGAAAAAAAATGCAGTTTTTAAAGATTTTGCAATGGGCCATATTTTGTACAAGAACCTTGCTTACTGAAGGCTATACAAAGATAGCCCTTGCTCTCAAGGAGTTCCCATTGTAAGGGTGGGGGGAGAAAGTGTACACATAAGGGGGAATGGTAATATCCAAACTGTGGGGCTGAGACTGGAGCTGGGGGAGTAGATTCAATGCAAAACCAGATTTGATGATGGTCCCTGAACTGGTAAGTATGTGGGAGGTGGAGATGGGAATATTGGTTGAAGATGATTCTCTTGATGGGCTTAACTCAAATTCCCCCCTCAGGAAGCCCTTCTTCATTTCTCTAGATGTTCCTGTTTCTATTTCTTGCCCTATCAGACTACTTTCCATTTACTTTGTACATATCTTACTTTTACTAAATTATTTACTTATGTTTTCCCAACCAGAATATGAGAATGTGAGTTCCTTAAGGGAAAGAATTGTTGTGAATGTTGTGTGTGTGTGTGTGTGTGTGTGTGTGTGTGTGTGTGTGTGTGCATGTGCGTGCATTTTGTTTTATTCTCCTTTCTTTGTATTTTTCACATCCCTGGCTCTTAGTTCAGTATTTCATATATAATAATTGCTCAAAAAATATTTTTCAACTGCCTAAGTGGCTGTTAAGAAGAGGAGGGTTTCTGAAGAAGGGAGGTCCTCGACAAGAAGACAGGGAGTAAAAGTCCTGAAATTCTTTTCCCATTTTCTAGATGAGGCAACTGAGACTCGATGAACTGAAGGGACCTATCAGCCCAATGTGAGAGAATCCATCCAGGAGAGGATACGATATGAGAACACAATTTCTTCTAAGTTCAATGCTATGGTTTCTGTTTTGGGTGATGATAACAAGAAAGAAAGAAATTGAGCTTGTTCCTCCTTTAATCTTTAGGGCATGTTTATGATCTTCACAAATGGACATTTAGCATGTTTCCCATTTATTGAATACTTTTATTTGTGATTGCAATTGTATCTATCTACTTGTGATTGCAATTGTATCTATGCATGTCTTTTACATATCTTCCACAGTCCCTTATGATGATGAGTATGTGATGAATGCATAAGAACCATGGAAATTTTTATGGGACTATTAAAGAAGTCTTTGAGGGCTGCTCTCTATCTATTTCTTCCTAGTCTGAATATTTAAAAGTTTATCTTAATAAAAGAATAAAATAACAAACTATAGACATGTAACAGATAAAACTATAAAACTATCTTTCTGGGAATTTTCTACTTCACCATCCTCCTCCAATAAAACAAATACACATGTGTATGTATCATGTGTGTTGTATATATGTACAGAGACACATATATATGTGTATCTATATAATAGGAAAAAACTCATATCCTCTGGCTCCAAATTCAATGCCCTATTTCATGGAAGAGGAAACATGGAAAGATATCAAGATGGATGTCACAAGGAGAAGGAGGAGGAGATATGGCCAAGGGCAAGGATAGAGTGTAAAAGGATAAAATAGTCACATATAAGACACATTCAAAATCACTCAGAAAAACATTTGTTTTGTATCAGTATAGTACCAAGCACTGGAACACAAACAACACATATATACACACACATGAACACATGGACACATACCTGTTTGAGGAAAGATTACTATGTCTTGTAGAATTATGAGAATGATGTCTACACTTCCTAGAGAGAGAAGCTCCCATGGTGCAGAGAAATATGGAAGACATCAAGGAAATGGTTAATAGAGTAGGAGCAATGGGATCATCCAGGAGAACATGACATTCAGGTGAAGGCTCATTCTGGGCTATAGAGCCAGAAGACTTGATCCAAATTCTACCTATGGTATTTAATACTTGTATGACTCTGACCATCTTATTTACCTTATCAGATTCTCTGTTTCTTCATCTGTAAAAGGATGAACTAGATGATATTTGAGATTTTTTTCCAAATTTAGATTTATCATCCTGTTGGAATGTTGCAGGAATCATTTACAATGTCTTTGGTCTAACGATAGACACACACACACATACACAAATAGCAACAGTCATAATCAAATACTTAAGTGTAAGAGATAACTTTATAACATCTCTTCTCACCTAGTTGAGGTAGACATTCTATATTTTTAACACCGCCCCCTTCCGAGGAAATAGCCCTGAGTTTCTGTTATTAAATGTTATTAAGTGAACATGACACATGATTGGCTGGGAGAATTTTGGGCAAATGTTTTTCATCTGTGTAAAGAAAATTATTGGAAAATATCCCCAAAGAGTAGGACTTTGAGAGAGATCTGAGTCTTAGAAGCAAATCTTGAATTTTTGAATGACTAACAGGTGACACTGAATATGCAACTCTGTGGGGAAGCCAGTATTCATCCAATCAATCCATATGATGGATAATAAATGTCCTGATTTATAGCTCTTACAAACCTTGAAAGCAGCCTCCCCACCATAAGACTATTTCTTCTCTCCTTGGTTCAGGGGAGGTATTTTCTCTTGCTCCCACATGAACAGCTGCTTAATTTTTCAGTATTCTTTACTCTATTCAAGCTATCTAACTTTACTGATTTTTGTTTATTGTTTTACTTGCATAAATGAATTTATTTGCTACTGGCCATTTCCTCTGGTCTATTTAAAATATAATTAGTGCTTAATCAGTCAGAATCTGGTTCCTTTCCAAAAGAACCTATGATTTCTTTCTTGCCTTCCTCACCTATAGTAGTTCATAGACTTGCCATTAATAATCCCAGATCCCAGATTAGATATCAAGGACATACACAAGTCAGTCATCTTTCTATATTAAGGTGCAGCATCATGCAACCTAGACATTGGGGCTGCTCTCCTCTTGGTAATTACTAAGTAGACAAAGAGTTGTCAATCATTTATTCAAGAAGCATTCATTAAACACCATGTTATTTACTGAGTACTGATGTGAGCAAGGTGGTGCAATGAATAGAGGACTAGGAGTGGAGTCAGGAAGATTCATCTTCCTGAGTTCAAATCTCAGACGCATTTTAACTTTGTGACCATGGAAAAGCCACTTATCTCTGTGTCTCAGTTATCTCACCTGTAAAATGAACCATAGAAGGAAATGGTCTACCACTCTAATATCTTTGCCAAGAAAACCCCAAATGTGGGCAACTAGGTAGTGTAGTGGATAGAGCACTGACCCTGGAGTCAGGAGAAACTGAGTTCAAATGTGAGCTCAGATATTTAATATTTGCTTAACTGTCTGACCTTGGGCAAGTCACTTAACCCCATTGACTTAAATAAATAAATAAATTTAAAAAAGAAAACCCCAAATGGGATCACAAAGAGTTAGAGATGATTGACATCTCTTAATAACAAAAACCTATGAGAAAATAACTCAGCTGGAAGTGAGGGAAATGCAATGGTGAAATAAGACAAACATATTGCATTCCCAGGGTTCATACTTATATTGCAAGACAGCATGCACTTGAAAAATTAAATTACTATCTGAATCAAATAGAAGACCAAAGTATGTAAGGTATTTCAAGGTAAACATTGATTATACATGGAGTGGGTAGATCAGAATCTATCCAATCAATCCATATGATGGATAATAAATCTCCTGATTTATAGCTCTTACAAACCTGAAACCAGGTGATGTCCATCATAATAGCTCAACAGTCTGCCATCCAAGTCATGGACTAAGGAAGATTAGATATGCACATATACACATATAAATGAACATGCATACACACATGTTTTTAAATTTTCTTATGTCCTTAAGGCAATGGGGTTAAATGACTTGCCCAAGGTCACACAGCTAGGTAATTATTAAGTGACTGAGTCTGGATTTGAACTCAGGTACTCCTTACTCCAGGGCTTGTGCTCTGTCCACTGTGACACCTAACTGCCCTCAACACACACTTCAAAAGAATAGATGAAGCTTTTTTTTAATGTATGAAGGGAGGATTCAAATATCTGGAATTATAAATTAAAAATTAAAAACAATCCATCCAACACTAAATTAATACACCTTTATTAAGCACTTCCTATGTGCATAGTGCCTGATCCTTGTTAAGTAATGTGAATAGAAAGAGAAAATAAAACCCTAGTCCCATGCCATATTCTTATGGAGAAAATCACATGTATGTATAGGTACAACAGCATTGATGGATGATAACTTTAAGGGGAAGGCACTCTCTTAGAAATCACATTGTTCAACCCTACTCATTTTACACAGAGAAAACTGAGGGCCTAAAAAGAGGAATGATATGCCCCAAACCACAATGGGAAACAAGAGTAGAATCAGAATTGGAACCTAATCTTTGACTTGAAAACCATGGGGTCATGTTCCCATGAGAATAAGGGACTGGTGGTTACTGTTACAATAATACTCAAACTCATTATCTTATTCATCCATTTTGGTGATGGGGAAAAGAGAAGGGCCCATGTTGTTCTCTGAAGTCATAGGGACTTTCTGGGACACTGTTCAAATGGTAGAACTTGGTGCTCTAGGTCCTTATCTACTTATTACTACCATATTTCATGGGTCTGACTGGCATGTGAATGGTCTCATCACTGAAAAAATATTATCATTCTGTACTCTAATAGGTGATGAATAAATGACTTTGAATGGATGATTGGAATGAATGAATGACTGGTAGAATGAATGAATAAATGAATAAATGAATGAATGAATGAATGAATGAACAGAAACAATATTTAAAAGTCCTTACTATGGGCCAGGTAAAGCACTGAAAATTCAAAGAGAAAATCATGGTTGCTTCTGCCCCCTAGAGGACTTTTGTTCCAATAAGAGGAATACCATTTATATAAAGAAACAATGCCTAGGGATGAATGATTTGCACAGGGAAGGTAGTGGGGATGGTGATTGGCAGAGCAATTGTTTGATGTATGCTTTCCAAGACTGGTTCTGTTAATTCAATGATTATCACCCCCACCCACCCCCTAAACTGGAGTAGAAGGAGGGAAGAGTGTTCATATATGGTGTCAGGGACTTGAACATGACAGGAAAACAGCATCTGAGAGTTCATGATGGGTTAAATGTAGAGAACTTTCATTAGCTGAGGAAAAGATGACAATCTGAAGTGGTAAATGGAATTTCCTTACCTGGAAGTTCCTGATAGCAACAAAATCACAGATCCAATCCCTCATCCAAAACATGGATACAAATGAAATTATTGTAAATCAATATAAGATGGAAGGAAAAATCTAGACTTTGTATTCAAAGTAATTTGAGGACAAAGAGAGTATATGGGGTGGGAGTGGGCAAAGTATTATCAGCAAGAAAATAAGTCTAGAAGAATGTTTCATGTTTCATAGCAGGGGGCAGAGCCAAGATGGAAGCAGGAGAAGAGCCTCTTCTAGTTGCTTCCTCCAAAAACAATTCAAAAATCTTAAAATTATGACTCTAAATTTTCAAGAGACATAACTCACAGAAAGATCCAGTTAGGCAATTTTCCAGCCCAAGGTAACCAAGAAAATAGTGGGAAAACTGTTCCATGGGGTTGCAGGGTTGGCCTCTCCAGAGTGAAGAAACTTCAGCCTTCCAAGAACAGCCCCAGGGTGCCTGGGAGCCCTGTCTCCCCACAGAAGAAGCAGTTTTCTGACGTGCCCGCCAGGGAGCACTGAGCATGACTTGGAAGATCAGCAAGGAGATCTCTGCCAAGGAGAACACAAAGCTGAGGCCCTTAGCAGGTCATAACACTCAGCATGGCCAAGTCCAGGAAATGGAAGCAGGCTCTTGGAGCTGGCAAGCAGGAGCCTCTAGGCAGCTGCACCCTGAGTGCTTAGCCTACCTAAGGTAAGGGAATGGAGGAGACTTCCGAAGTCTATCCCCTGTGCCTGGGACAGGTCTCTGGGACTCTGATCACATTATCACATTCAGATCCTGATTGCAGTCTAGGTCCCCATAGAACAGGGACCCCACCCCACCTCATCGGGTTGGCAGAGGAACAGGCCAGGATAGCAGTCAGAGCCTACACACTGAGGTCACTGTGGGGGTGCTCCAATAAAACTCAAAAGTTCAGGAAGCAGCCCAAAACCAGGCACAGGCTGGAGAAATGAGTAAACAGAAAAAATAAAGGAACCTGACCATTGACAAATACTTTGTCTGTGATTCGAAGGAGGAGCAAAATACTCAATCTGAAGATGAGGAAGTACAAGATCCTGCATCTAAAGACTCCAACAAAAATAGGAGCTGGTCTCAGGCAATGACTGAGCTCAAAAAAGATTTTGAAAATCAAGTAAGTGGGAGGGGGCAGCTAGGTTGCACAATGGATAGAGCACTGGCCCTGGAGTAAGGAGTACCTGAGTTCAAAGCTGGCCTTAGACACTTAATAATTACTTAGCTGTATGGCCTTGAGCAAGCCACTTAATTCCATTGCCTTGCAAAAACCTAAAAAATAAACCCAAGGAAATCAAGTAATGGGGAGAGAAGAAAAAAATGGGAAAAGAAATGAGAGAGATGGAGGACAAACATGAAAAAGAAGTTAGTAGTTTAATCAAGGAGATCCAAAAATGCTGAAGACAATAACATGTTAAAAAACAGCTTAGGTCAAATGGATAAAACAGTTCAAAATGTAAATGAAGAGAAGATTGTTTAAAAAGCAGGATTGCCCAGATGGAAAAGGAGATAAGCTCTCTGAGGAAAACAAATCCTTCAGATGTAGAATGGAGATAAAGGCTGAAGGAAGCTGATGATTTTATGAAAAATCAAGACACAATACTTCAATATCAAAAGAATGAAAAATTAGAAGAAAAATGTGAAACATCTCATTGAAAAACAACTGATCTGGAAAACAGATTCAGAAAAGGTAATTTAAAAATTATTGGGATACCTGAAAGTTATGATCAAGAAAAGGGCCTTGACCTCACTTTTAAAGAATTTCTATAGGAAAATTGCCCTGATATCCTAGAAGCAGAGGGCAAAATAGAAATGGAGAGAACCCACCGATCCCCCCAAGAAACAAATCCCAAAAAACCAACCCCCAGGAATATTATAGTCAAGTTCCAGAACTCCCAAGTCAAAGAGAAAATATTACAAGCAGCCAGAAGAACATAATTCAAATATCATGGAGCTGCAGTCAGCATCAAACAGGACTTAGCAGCATCCACATTAAGGGTTTGTATGACTCGGAATATAATATTCTGGAAGGCAGGAGAGCTTGGAATGCAACTGAGACTCAACTACCCAGCAAAACCGAACATCCTCCTACAGGGGAAAAGATGGGCTTTCAAAGAAACAGGGAATTCCAAATGTTCCTGTTAAAATGACCACAGCTGAACAAAAAGTTTGACCTTCAAGTGTATAGGACTCAGGTGAAGCACAGAGAGTGGAAGAGAATGGCAAATTATGAGAGACTTAATGGTGATGAATTACATGTATTCCTGCACAGAAAAATGATGCTGATAATACTCATATTAACCTTCTCATTTAATAGAACAGGCAGAAGGAGCTTTTATAGATGAAGTATAGGAGAGAGAGCTGAATTTGAAGATATCATATATTGTAAAAATGGAATCAATGGCTAAAAGGGAAATGTATGAGGAGTAAGAGAAAGGAGAGGTGGAATAGGCTAAGGTATTTCATATAAAAGATTTTTTTTTTGCAATGAGCTTTTACAATTATAACAAAGAGGGGAAGGCAAGGGGGAATGAGGGAACCTTCATTCTCATCAGAAATTGCTCAGAGAGGAAAAAGCATACACATTCAATAAGGTATAGACATCTAGAGTAAAAAAGAGAGAAAGGGTATAGGGGGGAAGGGGAGATGTGGGTGATAGAGGAGAGGGTAGATCATAGGAGAGAATAGTCAGATACAACAAAGTTTCTTTGTTACTTTTGCAAGGTGCAGGGATCGGGTGACCTGTCCGGGACCACAGGGCTGGGTGGTTGCTGGTTCTCTGGGTGGTAGGTAGGCTTGGAGCTTCCTGGTCCTAGGTGCAGTACTCTTTCCACTGCATCACTCAGCTGCCTTACAGCACATTTTAGAAGAGGGACAGAGTGAAAGGAGAGAGAAAATATAATATATGATAGTAGGGAGGAATGGAGGGAGGGAATTACAATTACAATCAGCAACAGCAACTGTGGAAAAATATGCAAGTAACTTCTCTGATGGACTTATGATAAAGAATATGATCCACCTGAGACAGAGCTGATGGTATCCAAACACAGACTGAAATATATTTTTCCTCTTTCTTTTACTTTATTTCTCATGAAGTTCTATATTTTTGTGGGGGAAGGGGTATTATGTTTACCCTTAAAAAAGAATATTTTAGTAAAGTATAAATAAAGTAAAAAAAAAAGAAACCAGGAGGGATGGGACACTGAGGGAAGCATGAAGGGATTTGCATGAACTGGTGCTGAGCAGGATGAGCAGAACCAGGAGAACATTGTGCACCCCAACAGCAACATGGAAGCGACAATAATTCTCAATGGAATTGTTCATTCCATCAGTGCAACAATCAGGGACAATTTCAGGCTGTCTGCAATGGAGAATACCATCTGTATCCAGAGAAACAACTGTGGAGTTGGAACAAAGACCAAAGACTGTTACCTTTAATTTAGAAAAAAAGAATTATCTTATTATGTAATTTTGCTATCTCTTGTACTTTTTTTTCTTCCTTAAGGCTATGATTTCTCTCTTATCACATTCAACTTAGATCAATGGATACCATGGAAATAATGTAAAGACTCACAGCATGCCTTCTGTGGGGAGTGGGATGAAAGCCAGAATAGGGGTACATCTGTAAAACTCAAAATAAATAAAATCTTTCAAAAAATAATACTTTATACTATAAAGAGAACCTTTCAGCCTTGGAGTCAGGAGGTCCTGAATTCAAATCTAGCCTCAGTTATTTAATAATTACTTTGGGCAAGTAACTTAACCCCATTGCCTTAAATAACTATTTTTTTTTAAAAAGACAGTTTCTTTGTTTACTTTAGTGTGAAACAGTGTATAATATAATGGAAAGAGTATAAGATTCCCATACCTGTTTAAGGCTAAGGTTGGAATACATTCTTCCTTTACTATCAGCTTCTATCGAATATTAAGGGAATCATTTCACATCATCAAGACTGCTATGTCATGGGTAATGAGAGCGCCAAGCCTGAAGTTTCAAAAATCTGTGTTCAAGTTGACATATGGAAGTCAATTTTTTTTTTTCCCAGAGCAAGGTCTCTTGCAACACCTCTCTGTCTTTTGAGGCAACTTTCTGAGGTAACTTTAGCTCTCAATGGAGGGCTTTAGAACTCAGGGAGTTTCCCATGCTGATGAAATCCCAAGTATGAACAACTGTGGATATTAAAATCTATCTTGTCTATTTTATTGAACTGTTGTTCAGATTGGGAATGTGATCTGAAGTCAGAACCATGGGGATTTCCAAGTTGGCAACAAAAGGGGGAAAAAGGGATCCTGGTTTATGAGAGACTGTGGACTAGAGAAGGGAAAAAAAAGCTTTGCTAAAGAGCACATGTGTGATTTTGGGTGAGTCATTCAACCTCTATGGATCTTCTGCCATCATGTGTGATATAATAATCTAATGAATTCCTCTCCCTTATCTATTCAATCATTCATTTACTACTTGGGAACCAATAGAAATTCCATAATATAGACGATAAAAGTCTGAGATGCATGGTTTTAGAAATACATCTTGGAAGTGAACAAGAGTGGAGAAAAGAATTGCCAAGGAGAAAATCTAAAAGAATGAGAACAGACAGAAGAAAGTACATAGATAGAGGTAGGGGATTGGACTTTAATTTATTTGATATAAAGAATTCCCAAGGTTGAAAACTTCCTCTACCAATGAAGGCTGACAAATTCTCCATGATATAGAGCCTTCTTAGATCGTGTCCTAGAGCACTGAGATGCCAGATATTTTGTCCAGGATCCACTGGCCAATATGTGTCAGAGGTGGGCCTTCAATCTCCACCATTTTGCCTCTCCTGAACATCTACTATAAATACAAAGAAAATATAGAGTATTTGGGGATGACCATTAAAGCACTAATATCTTATGGCAGGAGGTAGGGAAGGGAGAATCAGAGAAGACCTATAGATAGCAGAGCCAGAGTTGAACCTAGAAAGTAGTTTAGATGCCTGGAAATAAACTCATATTTTTCAGTCTAGTAAGGAAATTCTTGGACAACTGGTTGTACAGTAGATAGAACATCAGGCCTGGAAACAGGAAAACTCTTCTTCCTACTGATGTTGCTTGTCCTTTGTTCTCAATGGAGGCCATGACATCAGGTTGGTGATAACATGACAAGCATATGAATTGAATTGGAATAATGGGAAGTTACCAATTTCACTTTCTCCTTCAAAATTATGTGCGTCCAGTGGCCAGGTACGAATCAAGACAGCTGGAGATGACCCTGGACGTGAAGGAAACAGGATTAAGTGACTTGCTCAAGGTCACACTTTTAGTAAGAGGCAAGGGTCTGAGGCTGGATGCAAGTACCCATTCTCCTGACTGCTAGACCAGCTCTATCCACTGGGTTACCTAGCTGCCCCCACTCATCTTCCTAGTGCAAATTTGGCCTCAGACACATGGTAACTGTATACCCCCTGGGCAAGTCATTTAACCCTGTTTTCATCAGTTTCCTCATATGTAAAATGAACTGAAGAAAGGACAAATCACTCTAGTATCTTTGCCAATAAAACCACAAACAGGGTCATCATATGTTGGATGTCAATGAAGCAACTGAACAGCAAAAAAAAAGGAAGTTGTTAAACCCTAAGGAGGAAATGATGGATTTGTGTGGTTGTGAGTTTGAAAAGAAACAACATTTGGGGCGGCTAAGTGGCGTAGTGGATAAAGCACCGGCCTTGGAGTCAGGAGTACCTGGGTTCAAATCCGGTCTCAGACACTTAATAATTACCTAGCTCTGTGGTCTTGGGCAAGCCACTTAACCCCATTTGCCTTGCAAAAACCTAAAAAAATGAAAAAAAAAAGAAAAGAAACATGTGGAAATTAAACTTCTCTACAGTAATATTTTGAACAGAAATACCAAGGGGGAAACCTTTCAAGTTACTGATGAGGCTCCAGGGCAGCCAGACACTATGGGATCTAGAGGGGACCCTCCATCACCAACTACTCCTCCCAGGGAACTACAATCACTCTGTCTTCTACTTTCCCCTGCAGGAGTGTGCAGGGAGGAGAGCAGCTCATCCAGCTCCAATGAACAAGTGGCAAGGTGGCAAGACAAGAGTGTCTTCCATTTCTTTGTGTGGATTTTGAGGGGTGCTACTGCCTTGGAAAACAGGGGTGAGCTTTCAGCTCATTTGCCAGAAGCCCAAGACATTTGAAGTAGATGCCATTGAGGGTTGGGGGAAAGAATCAAATTTGTGGGATCTGATATAAATAGTATCTAACTCCCCACTCCCAGGTAAATGATCTGGAAGCCTAGGCTGAATATCCTCTGGGAGAAAATGGGTCAACCACATCAGTGTCAATTGAGAGGGTTATGGAGATGAAGGAAGAGCTACTAGTGGTCCCAAATTGGCCCATCTCCACCCATTACAGACTTAAATGGATAATCTGAAACAGGGTCTTTCTCAACCTGGAGACCTCTTGTAACAATACTGTCATAGGGTCCAGGAGGGCTTCAACTGTCACATTTACCTCCCACTACATACACAAAGTCTGGTGGAGAGCCTTGAGGAGCCTCCAGGTTTGGTGTCATCCTCTGGGGAGGAAAGTCTCACATCAAGATGGAGGACCACCTGTCCAGGATCTCTTGCCTGTCCTCATCCTCTTCTGGAAAAGAAGAATCTGGAACCAAATCATTTCCTAACCACAGTCCTGCGGATCTGCAGGTAGTGTTGAGTCTCATGATTTTACCTCTACAAGTGAGGGAGGGGAGCTCAGGAAGCTTAAGTGAGTTGGCCTGGATTTCCTGGGCAGCAACAGTCCCATTTGTCAGTGTGTCCAAAGCCAGCTCTCAGGGGTCTGCAGCCCAGGAGCATGCCTCTCCACACCACAGAGTGAAGGAAGCCAGTCACTGAAGAGCCACACAGGTTGTGGAGACCAACCTTGGATTGTACCAGTGAGAAAGCTGGAATAGAGAAGGAAGAAGCCTGTGGCTCATGAACAAGGTTCCTCCTGTGAAAAATAACAGGGTTGAGGTTGCTGGCTTCAGAAATCCCTCCTGGGCCTGACTGTCTTCTCTTGAGACCCTCTACTGGGATGTTGGAGGTTGACAGCCTTGCATCTCCACATTGTTTGATGCTCACAAAATATAGTGGCACCATCATCTTTGTCTTTGGCATTAGCGACACCTTCTGTCGCATATTGACATTGCATCTTCACCAAGAAAAGCTTTGGTTGTGTTTAAACCAGATGATGGAGACCCATAGGGGCAAGCCAGTTTTAGGGAAAGTTTCCTAATGGGGGGCATTTCAGTCCTTTCGAGGTAGCTTTGTGGAGGGATAGAAGTAAGCAAGTCTGAGACAAAGGAGAGAACTAATCTGGATGCCCACTCTCTGCCCAACATCTTTATCATTCATGAGTGCTGGAACCACTTTGGTTACTGGGTGCCTAAAGTTTTAACCATAGTTGTAGGCAATATCCATCTGAGGGAATAAGAGTCAAAGACCTAGAGCTGGCAGGGACCTTACTTTAGAGGCCATCAAGCTCAACCCTCTTATTTAACACAAGAGGAAACTGAGGCTGAGCATCATGGAAGTCAAATAAAATTTCCAAGATCTCATAGGCAATAAATGGTATGGAGATTTGAACCCAACTCCTATGAGGCCAGAGCCCATGCCCTTCCCACTTTTCACCAACTCAGTTCTAGGGATCTTGTCCAGTTATCAGAATGGGCAGTTAATGTACTGGGCTGGCAACCTGGTTAACTTCTCCTGGGCATTCACCTTCCTAGTCATCCCTGTTCTCACAAAAGTCATTGTGTCAAATTATTTCCAAGAGTTGTCTTAGTTCAGTGGAAAGGATTGAGTCTCATAATCAGAGAACCTGGGGTCATCTAGTCCCTTATCTGTTAACTAACAGTGTGAAAAAGCAAGTTTATCTCTCTAGCTCTCAGTTTCCTCATCTGTAAAATGAAGAAGTTTGACTATGTTGCCTCTGGAATACTGTCTAACTTAGGATCTTATGACTTTATTGATTGGATTGGGCAGCTCAATTGAACAGCAGAGGATAGAATTCTGGGTCAAGTGCCAGAAAATCCTGAGTTCAAATTCAGATTTTGAGACTACTCGTGTGATCCTGGGCAAATGAGTCATACCTTGTAGGGGTGTGGTAAGGAATAAATGAGATAATAATTTTTAGAGGAGCAACAGAGCTCCTGGAACACAGTAAGAGCCATATAAATATTAGCTATTATTATATTATTTGCTTGAAAATTCATTGATCTGAAAAAGCAGTCAGACACAAGGAAATGTGTTGCCCTTGTAGCCTCTTTTATCATCTACAAAATAAACATCCTAACAACTCTACTAATTAGGTTCCAGTGTTATTGTGAGGCTCCCAAGTCAAAATAAATTGATTCCAATTTCACTGATGTTCCTTATTGCCCACCTGACCTTGGGGAAGTCCCTTCAGCTCCCTGGGCCTCAGTTTCCTTACCCATAGGATGAGAAGATGGATTAAACAGTCCCTAAGGTGTTTAGATGAGGGATCCCATGGAAGCAATAAATGGTAAGTACTTTGTAAACTTTAAAGTCTTCCAAAACTGTCAACTTTTATGATTTCTAATATCTGTGCTTTGACAGAGCCAGACAAGAAGGAGCCCAGTTATATGGATACCAAATCTCCAAAGCAAAGACCATTCTAAAGTTGAGTAATCCCATAGTCTTGAAATTGGAAAGATCCTTTTTAAACACAACCTGAACCAGGTCTCCTACTACCATACAAAGTTCTTTCTCAGGCACCATCTGAGGATTGAGAAAGTATCATACCCATTTTATAGATGAAGAAAGTGAGACTCAGATGGGGAAAGTAAGTTCAGTATAGTAACAAAACTATTAAAGTCATCTTATTCTCAATTCAATCCAATACATCAATATCCATCCCAAAACATCATACATTAAACTACCAACAATTCTCCAAGGGATGTCAGAACCAGGGCAAAAGACTATGAGACCAGGGGCAGCTAGGTGGTGTAGTGGATAAAGCACCGGCCCTGGAGTCAGGAGTACCTGGGTTCAAATCCAGTCTCAGACACTTAATAATTACCTAGCTGTGTGGCCTTGGGCAAGCCACTTAACCCTGTTTGCCTTACAAAATAAAAAACCTAAAAAAAAAAAAGACTATGAGACTATTTCTGACTACTATGAGCTCTTTAACATAAACAAAGAACCTTGCCTTGGGAACATTTGACTTAAATTACCTTCCCTTTATTGTTTTCTGTAAAAAAAAGAATAGTATTATCAGTAGTATTTACCTTATGGTAATATTTTTTTCAGATGAAATGAAATAAGATAGATTTTCCATTACATTGTTCTGTCTTGGTTCACTTCCTACCTATCTGTCATCTCTTTTGCAAGGTTCTCATCCAGGCCACTGTGGGTGTTCCCCAAAGCTCTATCCTAAACCTACTTCTCTTTCTTACTATTTCCCTTTAATTATCTCATCCCTTGGATTCAGTTATCTTCTCTGTCAGGATGATTTCTGAATCCACATATATTGTTTTAAACTGTCTCCCTAGCTTTCACATTGTTGTTGTGTTCAGTTGTGCCTGTCTCTTTGTGATCACACTTGGCATTTTTCTGGCAAAGATACTGGAGAGCTTTATCATTTGTTTCTCCAACTCATTTTTCAGATGAGGAAACTGAGGAAAACAGGGTTAAATGACTTGCCCAGGGTCATACAGTGAATAAGTGTTTGAGGATGGATTTGAATTCAGTAAAAGGAATCTTTCTGACTCAGGTCTGGTGCCCTACCCATTGAATAACCTAGCTGTCAATTGCACAGGTAATTCAAATAATTGGTTTTTTGAGTATTTTTTTTATTTTTGCAAGGCAATGGGGTTAAGTAACTTGTTCAAAGTCACACAGCTAGGTAATGATTAAGTATCTGAAGCCACATTTACTCCTGACTTCAGACTATACCACCTAGCTGCCCCCAAATCATTAATTTTTGAATAAGATATCAGCTTTATATTATTTCTAGCATCTCCATCATCATTATTAACAATTATCTGCTATGTGAAGCTTGATACAGTAGATAAAGGGATCATAACAGAGCCAAGAAATCCTGGATTCAAGCCTTATCTCCCAGATATAGTAGCTGTGAGTCTTTGGGCAAATGAACCTCCCCCTAAGGGATTCAGATAGCTCCCCAGGTTATAGAAAGTTGTCTATCTGGAGGGAGGTGGAGAGATTTTCCATACTGGAAGTTCATTAATAGAATGATAAGTCTCAAAAAAACAGGCAGCAACCCTTATCTAGCATATCGCAAATTTGTCCTAAATCATAGTGGAAGTGGAAGACAATAACACTAACAAATTTGAAATTACTCTGAATGTTAATTAGTAATTTTGAGCCTAAGGAAGAGATATTAGAAAGAGCCAGCCTAGGCGGCTCAATAGAGTACTAGGAGGACCTAAGTTCAAATAGGACATATATACTTACTTTGCTGCGTGACCTTGGGCAAGTCACTTTAACCCCACTGCCTTGTAAAAAGAAAAAGAAATAAAGTGCCCCTCCTTTAATGCCGGGAGTCGAGTGGGTTATGGAACGCAACTTACAATGTCAGTCATGTTCAATTACCTAGCTAGTTTTGCTAAACTGTTTTCTCCCTTTTGATGCTTTATGAAAAATGATGATTTAGCTCTCTAGGGAGACGAGGGACAGGGAAGGAAATATCTTAGACTGGATTTGAACTCACAAAGATGAGTCTTCCTGATTCCAAGTCTAGTACTCTGTCCACTACAATACCTAGTTGTTCTGAATGGCATAAGTAAATGATATTTTTAATAAAAATCAGTAAAAAATTGCTTAAAAATAAACGTTTCCAAAAAAAAACTAAAAAAATAAATGTTTCCTTATTTTGAACTGCCAGTTACTCAAATCTTGTGAGTAATAGTCTTGCCTCATTTGTCTATCCTTATATTTACATAATCATTTTATTGTTTTAGCCTGTGCAAAATTATATGTTCATTTCTATTTATTTTCATATCATTGGATTTGTTCAGTTGTTAAAAGACTTTTAAGACATCTGGATTCCTTTATCATCAACTTGGTAAATGACATCCTGTTGGTCTTCTTCAGTAATGGACGACAAGAACCAATCAAGTGAATGAGGGCATAATTTATGAGAGCAACTTTTGTTGTCCATTTTGGCTTAAGTATATCTTGGATCTCCCCATTTTTCATAGGAGTTGGATTTTGGAGAATTACTGCAACATACCAAATATGAAAAGTCCACCAGATGGCACTCAAAGCTGGAGTAATGGGCTAATCCAACAGAAGAGGAAATCAAGACATGATCTGGCTATGTGTCTTTCCAGTGTATTTCACTAGGGGGCAAACTTCACATTTAAATTTGGACTTTTCTTAATTTAGGATTATCTTCCTTGGAAGACTATGTTTTTGTTGTACAATCATGTTTGACTCTCATTTGAGACCCCGTTTGAGGTTTTCTTGGCAGAGATAACAGAGTGGTTTGTCGCTTCCATCCCTAGTTAACTTTGTAGGTTAGGAAACTGAGGCAAACAGGGTGAAGTGACTTGGCTAGGGTCACACAGCTAGTAAGTGCCTGAAGCTAAAGTCTTCCTGGGCTAGCACTCTAGCCATAGTGCACCTCATTGCTTCATCTCACTAAGGGGGAAACTGAGGTAAACACTATGAATTGACTTGACCAGGGTCACACAGCTAGTGTCTGAAACTGGATTTGAATTCTTGTCTTCCTGACTCCAGGGCTGTCACTCTATCCACAAAACACTTAGTTGCCTCATTTTACTAATGAGGAAACTGAGGAAGACAGTGATTAAGAAATTTGCACAAAAACTAGATATTTTCTGAGGCTAAATTTGAAATCAGTTTCCTGACTCCAAGTTCAGAATTCTATTCACCATGACCCCCAGGATAATCTCAAATAATAACAGAGAGGTTAACACTGGAGGACTCTTAATGAACTCATTACTAGTCAAATGTCCTTCTATCTCCAGTGTGAAAACTAATACAGAGGAAGATCAACAACTTATCAAGGGTCACACACCCTTTATTGTCTATTTTTCACCTATTATATCCACAGAACCTTTATAACCTATCGATTTTCTTTCTCCAATGAATGTATAGGACATTCATCTTTACCAGTGAGGAGAGAGGCAGTACCAATGCGCTTGGAGTCAGACATTCCATATTATTTGAAAGTTTTGTGTTTAACTAACTTCTTTCTGTACTGCCTCATAGGACTTTCAATCTTCAGTCATTTTTTGTTAACTACTCATCTGGTTTTACCAGGTTTTAATTAGGGACACTAGCACAGGACTGCCTGGCATGGTGTGCCCACCGCAGGGCAGAGGCTGTGCTTAATGAGGAAGGCAGAATGGAAATAATCTCAAAGGAAACATGAGATGTCTAAGTTCAGAGCACCCACCCCAGTTGTTCACAAGGACTATCTGTGTCCAACCGATGGTGGAACATTCCGATCTCATCTTGGTCTGATCAGCCATAGTCAGACACTGTCATTTTTGTCTCTAACATAGTGATGTCATTTTGGTCTTCTTCAATGACAAAGGGCAAGAACCAACCAAAGCCTACTTAACTAATCTCAGATTCCATGCCGATTTTTCAGTATGTGGCTAAGAACGTTCTTTCCCTTTCACCTGGAAATGATTGGTACTTGGGGTGACCTTTCACTTACCTGTATGATCCTGAGCATCTTCTATAACCTCAGTCTCCCCATCTTCAAAATGGGAGTAATTCCAACTTCCTCCACCTTTTAAGTGTTGTCGTTTTCACCTATGAATGCTAAATACTGTCCTGGGCTATAAAATTATGACCTATTGTTTCTAGGTCAGAAATTCTGAAATGAAAACAGACAAGATTGATAGGGAGATAGCTCCAAGAAAAAATAACAATCTGGCAATGTATTATACTATGTGTGTATGTGTGAATGTGTGTGTGTGTGTGTGTGTATGTATGTGTGAAATGTTCTGCTATCTTGACCTTTCTATTCACCACTTTATTCATTCCATTTCTGTTGAGTTTTTCATTTAGGAGATTCTTAAGGGAGCCATTTGATGTGTAAGTAGCAAGGATAAATAACCTTGAGCTATCACATACACACACACACAGACACATTACAGCCCCCGATGTCTTAGAGATGATTTAGCCTCTTCTCCCACGTGCTTTCCATGAAATGGGAGATTGAGCCGTGCTTACAAGTATATAATTAGCTTGTTCTCTTGCAAATGGATTTCTTGTTCAAAGATAAGTTTCTGTAATAGTGAAATTGGTGGAGTAGCCAAATCTCTTCTCTCTTTGGATTAAATCTCTTTTCCTTCTTATTCTACAGACTAATCATTTCTTTTTTCCAAAAGAAGAAATTCAGGATGGGGAGATTGGAGGTCAACTTGAACTTTTCAAAGCCCACTCGCTGGAGATAGACCTGAAAGGACTAAAGCCCTGGCTCAACTATCTAAGCTCCAGTGTCTGTGAAGGACTCTGATATACCTTGGCAAAAAACTTTAAATTAGAAAGTCTTTTAAAGTAAATAGATTAGGATGGCTAGGTGGCACAGTAGATAGAGCACCAGCCCTGGAGTCAAGAGGACCCGAGTTCAAATCCAGCCTCGGACACTTAATAATGACGTAGCTGTGTGGCCTTAGGCAAGTGACTTAACCCCATTTGCCTTGCAAAAAAAAAAATAAAGTAAATAAATCACATCCATGCAAGGACATTATATATGTCTGGTAAGAATTGGAAAGGGATCTTTTAGAACAAAGAATGCCAGAAAATGAAGAGACCTTAAAATCTAAAGAGGTAATTGAAGTCTCTGAAAATAGAAAGTCAGATGATTAATATGGATCTATGTTTAACATAGTTATACCCATATAACCTTATATTAGGTTGCTTTCTGTCAGAGGGAGGAGGGGAGGAAAGGGGAAAATGTGAATCTCAAAACCTTACAAGAATGATTGTTGAAAACTATCTTTGCATGTAGATGGAAAAAAAATTTTTAAAATGTTTTTTAAAATTTACATAAAAGAAAATAGAATGGCAGGGAAGGAAGGCTGTTAGAGGAGAAGAATGCTGGAATATTAGAGCTGGGAAGGGTCTTAGAACATAGAATGTCAGAGTTCAGAGGAATCTAAAAACAGATTGTCAGAGTTGAAAGGGACTTTGGAACATTAAGTACCGAATGTCAAAGCTAGGAAGGAACTTAAGAACAGAGAGGATCAGAGGTGGGAAGAGATATGAGCAAACACTATCAGAGCAAGAAGTTGAAAATCAGGACTGAGAAGGGCCTTAACACAGAGAATGTTAGAACATTGAACTTTACATTGAAGATGGAAGAAGAACGAATACCTTAGAAATGTCATGTGGAAGAAGGATTGTCATCTGAGGAAACAGAAACTGTAAGAGCAGATTTTAGTCTTGGCAAAAGTTGCAGGGTATTCTCATATGATAAAATCTGGTCCCTTGGAAACAGAGAAAATGCTAGGTGAAAGGACCACCTTAATTATAATGTTAGAATCAAAATGGCCAGTGGAATTCATGTAGTCCAAGGTCACCTCTCTATTTCCCCAGTCCCTATTTACAAACATGAGAAAGCATAGACATTGGTTACCGTCTAGTTTTATGGAAATCTAGGTTCTATAAACATATCTACTCTATGTAATCAGTGGTTACTATTTCCTTGGAGAAGTGGGTTAAACTCATTGGTTCATACTCGAATGAGCAAAGTTCTCATCTTGGTCAGCGGACCAGTCTCCTAAGGGGAAGGAGCACTTGTGATCAAATATCTATCTCATGAGCCAATCTTTGGTCAAAGACTTAGCTCTCTGCCTGTTGTAAAGTAAACTTTCCCAATCTTGGGATAAATGGTCTTCCCAAGACTACTTTCTTAAAGTATTAGGAGAATATACTCTGGTGAGTTGCCCACTTTGAGATAACCATTAAACTACCTAATGATTATTCAATTAGGCTACATTCAAAATTCTGTTGTGCTATCTAATACTAGCCCAGAAAATCCAATCATTAATTTTGTCACTTGCAGATTGTCAGTAGTTTCCAACCCTCTGAAGATACTTCTTATGTCTCAGATCAGAGTAATATGGCTTTTCAAAGTTGCTTTCTCTAGAATGTTATCATCACATACATAAACCATCCTCCTAGTACTGCTCACATCATATATCAATACTTCAGAATTGTCTTCCCATTTTTTTTTCTGAAACTGCCCATTTCAACACTTTTTGGCATAAGTCTGAATGGTAATTTCATTGCATGCACATAGTATAATTTATTTAGCCTCCCCAATAGGAGACCTTTTTAGTGTTTAATTTTTGCCCACTATAAAGGAGAAATTTTAAATATTTTATACATACTGATTGTTTTTCTCTTTTCTTTGATGCATAGACCTAGTAAAGGTCTTAGATCTAAGGCTATGAACAGGTTGTAGAATATTTTCAAATTGCTCTTTACCCAAATCACAGCTCTATCAATAATGCACAAACATATCTATTTTCTACAGCCCCTCCAATGCTTGTAATTTTACTTTTTGGTCATCTATGCTATCTTTGGGAATGGAACCCTAGATCTGATTCAGTTTTCACTTGTCTAATTTTTAGTGATTTACATTTTTTTCTATGGTTGTGGATAGCCTGGATTGTTCCCTTCAAAAAGTGTCTGCTCATGTCCTATGACTACTTATCCATCAGGAATATCCCTATATTTTGTAGGAGGTCTTTTGCCATATGGCAGTGGTGGCCTATTGGAATATATGCTAGAAATTAGAACCCCATATGCATCTCAGTTTTGTAATTGCTGGAAAGTAGTTGGGTCAAATCAGCAAAAAAAAAAACAAAAACAGAGCAATGGCAACAGGTGAAGGTGAAGACCTTCCTATCCCATTTCCTGCAAAGTCTTAGTAGGTGCATGAGAAAGTATTTCAAAGGGCCCTGTGAGCTTGTAAAGAGACACAAAACAAGACCAGGGCATTTCTTGTATAAGCACCACTTGATTTTTCAGATATTCTATCTTCTTCTTTGAATACCTTGCAACTTGCAGGAGGTTTGTCATTTATAGTCACTGTTAATAAATGTGCTACAGTGAGTAGAATTGGACTTGGAGACATGAAGATCCATGTTTGAGTCTTACCTGAGACATTTACTAGGTGTGTGAACTTTGGACAAGTCTTCTGACTTCTCTCAGTTCTGGTTTCCTCATCTATAAAATGGAGACAATAATAACCCCTTTTTCATAGGGTTGGGGGACAATGAAATGAGATATGTAAAGTGATTTATACCATATAAATACTTTTCACAGTAGCAATAATAATGACTCTATGATCAGAATGATGCTAACTGCTTAGGGAAATTATCAAATAGTCCATTTATTTGAGTCCTTAGGAACCAATACATGATACCATCATTAGGAAGCTTGAAGAGATTGATTGTAGGGGCAAAGGAGGCAGCAGGTGTATTGTGGTCCCAGAATTTGAGAATCAGAGGGACCTTAATCCTCCTCCTTTTCAGAAAGCTTTGGGCAGCAGTTAGAATCAGATGGGGAGGAGGAGAGTTTGGCTGTTGTTGTTTTTAAGTAGAGATAGCTTTCAGTGTCCATTTGGTTTAGGGTGGGAGGTGAAGGAAACAAATGGGTTTCAGAACAAAGGGCTGACAGAAGACCTCCATGTACTGTTCAGTCAACCCTGATGAAAAGTTTCAGGCTTTAGCGTGGGAAGATTAAAGGAGTGAAGTTTGGAAGGGCTCTTTTTCACAGGTTTGCCCAGCGAAAGCCCCAGGAGACCCCTGGCCCCACCAAGTTCAGCCCTGATGACTAGGTTAGCAGAAACCTAAGACCCTGGCAGGGTCATGTTAGGGCTGATCGTGTTTTCTCTTTCCTTTTTTTAAAATAATGTGCTTTTAAGTAAAAGGTAAGAAATTAGCTTGCTGGCCAGGGTAAATTCCAATCCTTGATCATTGATTTTAGCTGCTGCTGGAAACCTCAGCTGTGAAGTAGAAGGCCAATCTGGGAATAAAATAGGAAAGCCACAGGCATTAGAGTTAGATGACGTGGGTTCGATCCATCTAATGGGATCTGACTTTGGACAAGTAACTTCACCTGAGGGAGCCCTAGTGGCTTGCAATAAAAAATGAAGGAATTGGACTATATGGCTCTGGTAGCCCTTCCATTTGTAGGATTATGGTCCAATAATGATAGAATCCTATAATCCCAATGTTGACAATAAACCTTGGAGGACAATGAGATCTTTATCTGCATTTTACAAATGAGGAAACTAAAGCAAACAGAGGTTGTGTGACTTCATAAACTGCCTGAGGTTAGATTTGAACACAGATCTTTATGATTCTAGGTCCAACATTCATTAAACCTCCCTGGACTTCAGTTTCTTTCACAGAAGAGGTCCTAGGATATAACAGATGTTTAATAAAGGCTATTAGAGGGGTCAGAGCCAAGATGGTAAAGTAGAGAAAGAGCTCAGCTGAACTCTCCCAACATTTCCCTCTGAACAATCCAAACAACTTTCAAGCAATACCTCAAATCACATTCTTGAGAGGAGAGAAGAACAAAAGATCAAAGTAGGACATTCTTCCAGCCCAAGTCCATATAGGAGATCAGAAAGTGAAATCTGAGACATGGGGGAGGCAGCTAGCCCAGAAACTGTGTGGATGAAAAACCGGTGGTAGGACCAGATGGTGGCAACAGAAGCAGCAACAGGGATCGTGAACAGTATCTATTGCAATCCCAAAGGATCAAGGACCAGGAGATCAGTGACTCTACTTTCCTTTAGTGACCACACCACCTTGAAATCACCAAAAACTTCCAAAGATCCCAGAACTAGTTCTGAAAAAAAGGGAGAAAAAAGGGAGAAATAGTACAAAAATAGTGCAAAATAGTACAAAAGTTCATGGATGAAAATAACTTCTTTAAAAGCAAAATTGTCAAATGGAAAAAGAGGTACAAAAGCTCTCTGAGGAAAATGATTGCTTAAACATTACAACTGGGCAAGTGGAAACTAATGACTCCATGAAACAGCATGAAACAAATTCAAAAGATTACAAAAAGAGAAGAAAATATGAAATATTCCATAGAAAAATAACTGACTTAGAAAATATATTGAGAAAAGATAATTTAAGAAATACTAGATTACTAGAAAGCCTCAAACCAGAGGATAAAATAGAAATAGAAATAACTGAATGTTCCCCACCTGAACAAGTATCCAAAATGAAAATTCTAAGAGGTTTTATGGTCAAATTCCAAAGTTCTCATGTCAAACAGAAAATGCTTCAAGCAGCTAAAAATAAATCAATTAAATACTTTGTTGTCACATTTAGTTTCACACGAGATTTAGCAGTTATTTTAGTAAAGGATTAGAGAGTTTGAAATGTGATAATCTGAAGGCAAAAAGATCTGGAATTCAACTAAGAATAACCTACCCAGGAAAACTGAAATTATTCCTTCAAAAAACTGAAACTTAATGAAATAGAGAACTATCAAACATTCTTAATGAAAAGGCCAGAGCTGAATAGAACATTTGATTTTTTTAAATACAAGATTCAAGAGAATCATTAAAGGTAAATAAGGGAACCTAGATGATTCAATGGATAGAGCCCTGACCTTGGAGTCAGGAGGACAGGAGTTTGAATCTGGCCCCAGAACTTGGCAATACCTAACTGTGTGACCCTGGGCAAGCCACCTAATCCTGACTGCCTCACATCCAGGACCATCTCCAGTCATCCTGATCCATATCTGGTCATTGAACCCAGATGATTCTGGAGGAGAGATTGAGGTTGGTGACCTAGCAGAGCCCTGCCATACTCAAATCCCATTCATGTTCTTGTCATGATATCACCTCCCTGATGTCATGGTCTTCTTCAAGAATGAAGGAGAAATGGAGAAAAGATGGTGGCATGAAGGTAACCTGCTCCCAGAGCTTTGCCCTACCAAAGATAATGAAGTCTCTGCATAGACATTAAAACTACAGATCCCACCAAGAAAAAGAGAAGATCCAAAGAAGTTTTCAACAGTGGACATCATGAAGGATCTTTAGTGGGGGAGGTCTGTCTCTTTTGGGTAAATGGGGAAGTAAAGCCAAGTGAGGCTGTAGAAGTGAAAAGTAAGTGGGAGTCTAAGCCACGATGTAGTCCAGATCTGTACAGTTCAACAACAGCATAGGTTCTGGCAGCTAGATAGCAAGCCAGCAGGGAAAGTCCCAACTCCAAACAAAGTCTGAACCCTAGGACTAATGGGCAAAAGACAGAACTGGGTTGGGAACAAACCATTGCATAGGCAGAACTTGAAAATAAAGGAGGACATAAAATTTGCAAAGACAAGACTAGACTGTGTAGGCAACATCTGCAAGCCAGGGATCATATCCCAGTCCCAGACTAAAAAGTTTGGATCTATACACCCTATAACCTAGTAGCAGACCTCAAACAATAGAGATGAACAAAGAAAGCTAAAAGAATGTACACTATGGAAAACTACCTTGTGGATAAAAATGACAACAATGCCATGTCGGAAGAAGAAATCAATGAAAAATTACTCACAGGGGAAGTCCCAAAAGAGTCTATGAATTGGACTCCAATCCAAAAGGTCATAGACAAGCTTAAAATATATATACATACATATATACATACATATATATATATGTATATACATATATACATTTATATATATAAATCAAAGAAGAGAGGAAGAAAAATGGAGAAAAGAAATGAGAATCATACAGGAAAGTTATGAAAAATTTGACAAAAGCAAGCAATGCCATTAAAAGAAAACATATCCAACTGGAAAAGAAAACACAAAATTAATTGAAGAAAATAAACTCCTAAAAATTACAATTGAAGAAACAGAAACCAATGAAACTATGGGACTATAAGATTCCATCAAATAAAATAAAAAGGCTGAAAAAACTGGAGTGGAAGGAAATTTTGTAACTTGAAAATACATACATATATATATATATATATATATATATATATATATATATGCATTTGGAAGAATGTTGAAGAACTTTCATAATATATATTTGAAAAAATAAAACATCATTTAAAAAATAAATACATTACAATAATGGGATTAGCAACAATTAAAAAAAGAATGAAGGCCAAACTTTAAAAGGTAAGCATGAAAGAGAAATCATAAAGGACTCAATAAGGTTAAATTGGTTACCTCTCAATTTGGGAAAATAGAACATGTATCTTTTAAGAATCTATCATTATTTAGGCATCTAGAAGAATTCTCCATTTGGATTGAGCTGAGGGAGGGGAGTGAAGAGAGACTGCAGAGTTCTGTCCTCTGCCTCTGGAACAGGACTCTGGGGCTCTGACCACATTCAGAACCTGATTGCAGTCTAGGCCCCCCATAGAACAGCAGGGGCCCCCCCCACCTCATCCCCGTGGCAGAGGGGAGCTTATGGTCACTCACAGACCAGGAGGGAGGACAGAGCCTCACACAATGAGACCCTTGTGGGAGTGTCCCAAAAGCTCAGGAAGCACCCCCAAAACAGGCCCAGGCTGGGAAAATGAGCAAGCAGAGAAATAAGAGGAAGACCATTAAGGAATATTTTGCAAATGAGCCCAAGAAGGATCAAAACACTCAGTCTGAAGATGAGGAAGCACAAGTTCCTGCATGTAAAGACTCCAAGAAAAACAGAAATTGGGTTCAGGCTATGACAGAGCTCAAAAAAAGACTTTGAAAATCAAATGAGGGAGTTAGAAGAAAAATTGGGAAAAGAAAGTAGAGAGATGCAGGAAAAACATGAAAAAGAAGTCAGCAGCTTAGTCAAGGAAATCCAAAAAGAAATGCTGAAGAAAATAGCATGCTAAAAAACAGCTTAGGTCAAATGGATAAAACAATTCAAAACATTATTGAGGAGAAGAATGCTTTAAAAAGCAAAATTGGCCAGATGGAAAAAGAGATAAGAAAACTCTCTGAGGAGAACAAATCCTTCAGACAAAGAATAGAATTCAGGGAGATTGATGAATTTTCCAGAAATCAGGAATAAATACTTCAAAAGCAAAAAAAATGAAAAATTAGAAGATAATGTGAAATATCTCATTAAAAAAAACAACTGATATGGAAAACAGACTTAGGAAAGATAATTTAAAAATTATTGGAATACCTGAAAGTCATGATCAGGAAAAGAGCCTTGACATCATTTTCAAAGAATTACTACAGGAAAATTGCCCTGATATTCTAGAAGCAGAGGGCAAAATAGAAATGGAGAGAATCCCCCGATCCCCCTCCCCCAAGAAAGAGATCCCAAAAAACCAACCCCTAGGAATATTATAGCCAAGTTCCAGAACTCCCAAGTCAAAGAGAAAATACTACAAGCAGCCTGAATGACACAGTTCAAATATTGTGGAGCTTCAGTCAGGATCACACAGGACTTAGCAGCAGCTACATTGGAAGCTCGCAGGGCTTGGAATACAATATACCGGAAGGCAAAAGAGCTTAGAATGCAGCCAAGAATGAACTACCCAGCAAGGCTGAATGTCCTCTTCCAGGGAAAAAGATGGACTTTCAATGAACCAGGGGAATTTCAAATGTTCCTTTTGGAGTGGCCAGAGCTGAACAGAAGGCTTGATTTTCAGATACAGGACTCAGGTGAAGCATGGAGATTGGAGGAGAGGGGGAAAATATGAGGGACTTAATGATGATGAACTGCAGGTATTTCTGCATAGAAAAATGACACTGATAATACTCAGGAACCTTTTCAGTTAATACAGCAGGTAGAGGGAGTTTTTATAGTTGAAGCACAGGAGAAAGCTGAATTCGAAGATAAAATCCGGTGTAAAAATGGAGTCAATAGAAAAAAGGGGAAATGTAATGGGAGAAAGAAAAAGGAGAGGGGGAATAGGCCAAGATATTTCATATAATAAGATTTTTCTTTATCACAATGAGCTATTGCAATGATATGGAAGGGGGGAGGCAAGGGGGAATGAGGGACCCTTTGCTCTCATCAGAGGTGGCTAGGAGAGGAAACAGCATATATACTCAATGGGGTGTAGATATCTGGAGTAAGAAGGAGAGGGGAGCAGGGGGAAGGGGTGGGGATGTGAATAAAGGAGGAGAGGATGGACCATGGGGGGAGAGTGGTCAGATATAACACATTCTTATTTTTACTTCTTGCAAGGGGCTGGGATTGGAAGGCCTGTCTAAGACCATAGGACCAGGTGGAGGCTAGGCCTAAGGGGTGGTAGGGGGGCTCAGGCCTCTTGGCCCCAGGACCAGGGATCTGTCTGCTGTGCCACTCAGCGACCCTACAGCAGAGTTGGAGTGAAAGGAGAGAGAAAATATAGTACATGGTAGTGGAGAAATAAGAAAGGAGAGAGTTGCGATCAGCAATGGCAATGGTGGAAAAATATGGAAGTAACTTTTGCGATGGACTTATCATAAAGAATGTGATCCACCCATGACAGAGTTGATGGTGTTGGAACAAAGACTGAAGCACATTTTTTATTATTATTATTTGGGGGAGGGTGCAGGGCAAATGGGGCTGGGTGGCCTGTCTGGAGATGCAAAGCAGGGTGATCGGTGGCTGTCTGAGGCCAGATTTGGACCTGGGTGCTCCTGGCTCAAGGCTCAATGCTCTGTCCACCACCCAGCCACCCCTACTATTATTACTATTTTATTTTATTTTGGGTCTTTTTTTCCTTCTTTTTTGTTTTCACAGGGCAGTGGGGATCAGGTGGCTTGCATGTCACAAGGCTGGGTGATTGTTGGGTCTATGGGGCTGGATGTGGGCTCAGGTGTTTGTAGCTCCAGGGCTGGTGCTTCATCCATTTTGCCACCTGGCCATACCTACAATTATTACCATTATTTTCTTTTATTTTAATTTTTTTCTCTCCCCTTTACTTTATCACTCAAGCAAGTCTATATTTATGGGGGGGTATTTTGTTTACTCAAACATGGATATTTTATTAATGTAAAAAAACATTTGTACAAAATGAGAATAAAAAATAAAATAAAAATAAAAAATAAAAAAGAATTCTCCATTTGATTTGATTATGTTATGATGATGTGAAAAAAAGGAGAAGTAAAAAAAGAATGATGAAAATCATCTTTCATAAAAGAGCTGTAGAAGGAAGAGTTTTATAGTAAAATGGGAAACATTATGTGTGCCATTATCAGGCCAAATGTTGAATCTCGCTCTGATATACATTGGTTCAAAGATATACATACAAACATATGTATTTATGTGCATATGAATACATACATACATACATATCATGCACATGTCAGTGTATATGTATATTTATATGCATGTATATCTCACATATAGAGAGATACTCAATTGGAAACAGAAAAGACAGAAATCTATCTTATGCAGCCGTGAAGAAAGAGGGAAAGATTATAGCGCAAAGGGGGAAGGTGATGAAAAGCCTGGAAAATAAAAGAAAGTAGTCAGAAGTAGAACAGCAGGTACAGGACATATGAAGACAAAAATGGATAAAATGAAGAAAAAAGAGTTATTGAAATGTACAATCAGTAATCACAATTGTGAATATAAATGGGATGAACTCACCCAGAAAATGGAATTGAATAGCAACAAAGATTAGAAACCAGAATCTAGCCACATATGTTGTTAAGAATCACACTAGAAACAGAAAGATACACAGAGAGTGAAAATAAAGGGCTGGAACAGAATGTACTATGTTTGACAGCAAGCATGATCTCAGACAATAAAAAAAAGCAAATATAGACTTAATTAAAAGGTAAAAGCAGGGAAACTAAATCTTGCTAAAAGAAACTATAGTCAGGAGAGATGGGAAGTCAGAGAAGCCCAGAAGGATTGGCATGAACTGATGCTGAGCAAGATCAGCAGAACTAGAACATTGTACACCCTCAAAGCAACATGGGAATGATGATCAATCTTAATGGACCTGCTCATTCCACCAAAGCAGCAATGAGGGACAATTTTAGGGTACCTGAGATGGAGAATACCATCTGTATCCAAAGAAAGAATTGTGGAGTTTAAACAAAGACCAAAGGCCATTACCTTTATTTTTTTTTAAAAAAAGTTATCTTATTATGTAATTTTGCTATCTCTTATACTTTTTCCTTAAGGATATGATTTCTTTCTCATCACATTCAATGTATACCATGGAAACAATGTAAAGATTATCAGACCACCTTCTGTGGGGGTGGGGGAGAGAAGCAAGATTAGGTGAAAAGCTGTAAAATTCAAAAAACTTTTAAACAAATAAAAAATAAAAGAAACCATAGGCAATAAAGTAACATCAATTATATAAATATATGCGTGTGTGTGTATAAATTTGCAAACAAATTTAAAAAAACTCAAATATATTATGGGAGATTTCAACTTTCCCCTTTCAGGGCTAGATAAATCTAACCATAAAATAAATTTTAGAAGTCAGTAAGATGAATATAATCTTTAAAAATTTAGATATGATAGAACATTGGAGATATGATAGAATATGGGGATAGATAAGACCATTACTTTTTCTCAGCTGTACATGCCACCTTCTCAAAAATTGACCATGTATTGGGACATAAAAATACCTCACAACCAATTGCAGAAAAGCAGAAATACTAAATACATCCTTTTTTGAGTGATAATGAATAAAAATTACATTTAATAAAAAGGTGAGGAAAAATAGATTAAAGTTATTTGGAAACTAAATTATCCAATCCTAAAGAATAAGTGAATCAAAGAACAAGGTGTAGAAACAAAATCTGAGGGGGGGGAGAGAGAGAGAGAGAGAGAGAGAGAGAGAGAGAGAGAGAGAGAGAATTAGTAGGATGAGGCAAAAGTATCTTAGGCAAAAATGTATTCTAAATGTCTTATATCAATAAAAGAGAGAAAGAGCAGATCAATGAATAGGACATGTAACTAAAACCAAAGCAAAACTAGAAATGAACAAATTAAAAATCTCCAATTAAATGCCAAATCAGAAATATTCAAAATCAAAGGAGAGATTAATAAAATGTGAAATATAAATACTATTGAAGCAATAAATAAAACTAGAATCTTGCTTTATGAAATAAAACAATAAAATACATAAATCATTGGTTAATTTGACTTTTAAAAAAGGAAAGAAAACCAAATTACCAATCTCAAAAATTAAAAGGGAACAGGCACCTCCAATGAAAATAAAATTATAGTAATTATTAGGATTCATTTTATCCAACTCTATGCCAATTAAACTGACAATCTAAGTGAATTGAATGAATATTTACCCCAAAAATCCCCATAAATTTCTGAGTAGAACAGAAAAGGAAATCACATAATTAAACAACCCTAACTTAGAAATGTAAATTGAACAAGTCATTAATAAAATCCCTAAAGGAAAAAAAATGACTGGGATCAGGTAGGTTTACAAATGAATTTTACCAAAGTTTTAAGGATTCTAAGGTCATCTGAACTATGAAAAAATAGGTAAAGAAATCCTACTAAATTTCTTTTTTGATGCAAATATAGTTTTGATACCTAAGCCAGGTAAATAAAAAAAAAAAAACAGAGAAGCAAAACTATAGCTCAGTTTCCATAATGGATAGTGATGCAAAAATTTCAAATCCAGTATTAGCAAGGACATTACAATAAAAGACATACATTAGGAACAGGTCCAGTCTGGTTCAATATTAGAAAAAACTATCAGGATAAGTAGTCATATCAATGACAGAAACACCAAAAATCATATGATTATATTATAGATGTAGAAAAAGGCTTTGATGAGATATACCTATTAAAAATGGGAGCAAAACTAGAACTTAAATACATAGCATGTTTAATTAAAAATAGCATATAGAGGGGTGGCTAGGTTGCACAGTGGATAGAGCATCGGCCCTGGAGTCAGGAGTACCTGAGGTCAAATCCAGCCTCAGACACTTAATAATTACCTAGCTGGGTGGCCTTGAGCAAGCCACTTAACCCTGTTTGCCTTGCAAAAAAAAAAAAAACCCTAACCCCCCCCCTAAAAATAGCATTTAGACAAACAGATATATGGGAACAGGGGGAAAGATTTCCAGTTAGTCAATAAACATTTATTAAGTACCTACTTTGAACCATGCATCACAATATCCAAGGAGAGATGGACTGAATGAATGCATAAAAGAAGTTTCAACTATGGACCCAAAGATATTGCTAAACACTTAGAAAGAGTTCACAATTTAATCAGGGTCAACCCCACATATAGTTGGGTGTCATTCCAGGGCAGAAGGAAGGGTTAATCATGGTGCAGCTTCAAAAAAGAAGGAAATGAGTATTGTTTAGGGACCCACTCTACCAGTCCCTGTGTGGTGTCCTTCACAAATATTATCTTATTTTACCTTCATTCTAATTCTGGGAGGTTATCCCAATTTTATCCCTATCCCTATTTTACATTTGAGGAAACTGAGGCAGATTACATTCAAGACTCCACAGCTGAGCAACAGTTAGAGGTTGAATTAATCTCAGATTTTTTCAGATTCCAGGGCTAGAGTTTCATCCATTGTATTACCCAGTTACCTCTAATTGTTGGACAGATGGACCTGGTGAAGTAAAATCAGTTGAGGGGCAATAGTGACTGGGCAGAGAGTAAAACTTGGTGGAAAAATGACACAGCAGAAGATACTGTGCCCAGCATATACCATGTACAGTATCAGAGTCTACACTTATAAGCCCCCTCATCCCCCTGGGTTCAGAACATATTGCCTGCTATTAATCACCTGATTCAATGGTCCTGTCCCACAGGTTAGGAAATTTGAACTTGTCTGAAAGAGTTAGATTCAAATTCTGTCTCTGACATTCAGTTTCCTCACCTGTCAAATGGAGACCTTTAAGCTCATATTTGAGTTAAAAGACTTTAGATCTAATAGATACCTGTGAGAAACTCAACCAACCTCAAAACCCTAAAGAAATGCTGTTTGATCATAGCTGTAAAATTACTTGATTTCGTAGGGAGAGGGGAGAAAAAAGAGGGAAGCAGAAAAATGTGGAACTCAAAATCTTTCAGAAAATGAATCTTTAGGCAACTAGGTGACACAGTGGATAGAGCACCAACCCTGGAGTCAGGAGTACCTGGGTTCAAATCCAGCCTCAGATACTATTACCTAGCTGTGTGGCCTTGGGCAAGCCACTTAACCCCATTGCCTTGCAAAAACCTAAAAAAAAGAAAAAGAAAAAAGAAAATGAGTCTTGAAAATTATCTTTACATGGAATTTGAAATATGATAAAATAAAATGGATTTTTAAAAAGAAGAAATATCAGTTGTTAAGAACACAACCTCACTATTCTGCTAAGGGTGTTGATGCACTGGCCTTAGAAGGGTGGACAGAAGCTCATTTCTGTAAGCAAACCTACTGGGGAAGGAGCTGCCATCTGTTCACTGTAGAAAAGGAAAAGAAAGGGATTGTACATCTTCTTCTCTAGATAATCTCTCTGTCTTTGGTTTGATAGTCCTTCTCTGCCGGGTCTCTTTGATATTGAAATCAGAGTCAAGGTTCAACTATTTTTAAAAGCACGTCTTATTCCTGCAAATAAGAGCCAGGTCATTCATTTTAGCAAAACCATGAGAACTGGTCAAGCAGATGGAAATTCACTTGGGGAAGGAATTGGATTCCCAACCTGGATGAGGCCAGTTTTTTTAGTTATAAGAAAACTTGACTCTTGAAATAATAAAACTTAAGTGGATTATCTTTTTTTTTAGGATTTTTGCAAGGCAAATGGGGTTAAGTGGCTTGCCCAAGGCCACACAGCTAGGTAATTATTTAGTGTCTGACACCGGATTTGAACCCAGGTACTCCTGACTCCAGGGCCTGTGCTTTATCTACTACGCCACCTAGCCACCCCCTAGGATTATCTTTTTTAAAAGATCAAACTAGCCACTCAACATTTTTCATAGCTCTCCTCCCAAAATGAATAATTTCTTAATTTAGTTAATCTAATGTATACATAGGGTGGGATGAAGCAACCTATTTTAATTGTGATTTAAAAATAAATGAATTTTCATATTTCTGTAAAATGTGTTTCATTAGTGCTGTTCTTTTCTCTACTGGGTAAGTCATGGCCACTCCATAAGTTATTCATTGTAATGAATGATATTTATAAAGCACTTCACATTTTGTCAGGCCTTTTGCATCTCTTATCTCCTCTGATCCTGAAATAACCCAATGAATCAGTCAATAACCATTTTTTTTAAGAATGTATGGTCAGACATTATGGTGTTTGCTGAGGATACAGATATATTCAAATAGAAAAATGATGTCTGCCCTTAGATTCCACTCTCAAAATTTTAAAAAAGAATGTTAAAATATTATATGTAATTGGGGAATAAACAAAATACTAAGGAAAATATGAAGTTACAAGAATAACTAACTCACTTCTCCAATAGGAGTCCACAATTAAGTATTCCATTATTATTGTCAACCTCATTATACAGATGAAGATACTAAGACTTGGAGAGATTAAGGTTCAAGGTCACATAGTCAGTATGAGTCTTGAATCCAGGCTTTTTCCTTTCTAAGACTGAAGGAGAATAACATATAATTAATCTGGAAATCAAACATGGATGTGTGATAAAGCAAAGAATGTTGGCATTCTCTGTGGATGCCAATTATAAGTTATGCTATTTTTCTACTTAGGGGAGGAAGATACACCAGTCTGTATTGGAAAAAAGGGCTAAAGTAAGATTGTGAAATTCTTTAAATGATGAATAGCAAAATTTGCATTTTGTATTGGATTAATTTGTATTTGGAGAATTGGAGAAATTTGCATTTTTATTGGATTAAAACAAGGGAAGACATGAAATTTAGGAAAAATCACTTTTTGTATAATGTTGAAAGAGACATTGGAAAGGCGATTCTTCATCTAAGGAGTCTAATTAGGAGATGATCTCAGTAGTCAACTCATTTGGTGACATGTAAAGAAAGACAAATGCTATTCTGGCTTTCCTTCTGAGCCATTATATGGCCTTAGGCTGAATTTGATCTCCCTATGGCTAATCTCTTCCTTTGTACAATGAAAGGCTTTCAACTGGACTATGCCTAAGGTCTTCTCCAGCTCTTAGATGCCATATGCTTCTTAGGTCAAAGTCACAATCAATCCAGTATATTCCAATCTGCTCCAACAAGAATTCATTGGGTATCTTCTTTGTCCAAGGAGTTATGAGGGATGCTGAGGATAGACACAAAACATACCCTCAGACTTCATTTTCTTAAAGGACTTTCTATTGTACTGAGGACTGAAACATACAAGACATAAACAGATAGGTATATACATCATAATTAGTAGGGACAAGCACAAAGAAAGATTCCCAGAGGAAGAGATACTTAAATTGATCCTTGAAGAAAGCAAAGGAATCTAAGAAAAAGAAAGAGGGAAAATTGTTCCAGGAATATTATAAGTCAATAAAAAGACATGGAGGCTGGAGATTAGATCTCAAATTTAGAAGACAGAAAATAATTCAAATTTATGTCACAGGTAAAATAAACATTTTTTTGGATGATGATGGTGATGATGACACACAGACACACACACACACACATATACACACAGAAATAGAGACAGAAACCATCCAGAGGAAGAAAAATAAAACAAAACAAACTCACACACACACACACACACACACATACACACCAAACAACCCTTCAGAATCTGAACACTTGGTAAAAATTATCTCCTATGTATCTCTTTCCTTAATCTTAATTCCTCAAACTGAAAATAATTAATATTAATCTGCAAAGATGTTTATCAAAATATGCGGGTAAAATGCTAACCTGACCACTCACCACTGAAGGGTTGGGGGGGTGGGAAGGCGGGGGAAGGAATTTTGTAACTTGAAAATATGCATATGCAAATGGATGAAAATAAATAAATTTTTAAAAAAGAAATAGAGTCAGAGACAGAAAACAGAGAGAAATAGAGATAAACAAAGAAAAAGAAAAAGAAAGTGTCAGAAAGCAAGACAGAAAAAGAAACAGAGAGACAGAAACAAAGATAGAGAGACAGAGACAGAGACTGAGAGAGCTCAGGCTAGGGAGTTAGAATATCTGGGTCTAGTCTTGGGTCTGTCACTACTCCTCTTAGAGGTCTGAGACTGCATCCAAGGCTCAGCTTGATGATCCTACATTTATTCCTTTTTGTTCCTTCCCTTCCAGATCTAAGTTTATATCCCATTTCAGAGAAGGCAAAAGGAAAGAAATAGCATTACTAAAGAGCTTGTGAAAGAAATTTGCTTAATCCAGATTGCTTGTCCTTCAAGATCTGGGCCTAATCAAAAGTTGATTTACTTATTCTCTAGAAAATGGGGACTTGTTTAGCCTGTAAGAGAATGGGGCAAACTTTGCAAAAATCACAATGCACTAAATGATTGAGTGTCTGGGGCTTGGGAGCTCCAAGGTCAAGGTTCTGCTCAGTCATGTCAGAACAGCTCCTAGACAGTAGTATAATGACTTCAGGGAAGACTTCCCTGTGCTCAGACAAGAACATCCCATATCTTTCTGATTCTTCTCCCACCACCCACCTCCACCTTGGCTCACAGTACAAGGTGAGCCAAAGGGCAGAGGACACCCAGACCTTCTGCAGCTTCTCTCAGTCTCCCTTCCTGTGCTAGGACCATTCAGCATGCTCTTGGGCTTTCTCCTGTGGATATTTCTGTTCATTACTCAGATTAAAGGTAGGATTTCAACTCTTTATCAGGGGTTTCTGCATATGCCTTTGAATAGATGATTCCTAGTGGGGTTTTGGTTTTTAGTCCAACAAGGATACAATGCATCAAAATACACAGGAAATGAATACAAAGTTGTTTTTGAGGAATGGGAGCTACTGGTAGCACTTCACAGTTGTGTTATGGCTGGCTTTGTAGTAGTTTCATCAACCTTGTTTCTGTTGATAGGGTGATGGTCTCATTTTTATCTAGCCTTAAGCACACTGAATGGGCATTGCCTCAGAGAAATTGAGACCTGGAAAACCTCAAAAAAGGTCGGGGCATTTTGTTCCACCTGGGGTCATCCCCAGTCATCCTAATCTATATCTGCCAATGGACCCAGATAGCTCTGGAAAAGAATGAGTTTGGTGATTTTGAATAGCCCTACCTCCCTTCAGTCCAATTCCCTTGCAAGTTATGCCATCTCCCTTCTGATGTTGTGGTCCTCTTTGAGAATGAGGCATAAACAATAGCATAAATGGTTATGAAAATCAAGGAGATAATGCAATGTTAACATGTATGGAAATATGAGATATTGTTTTCACTTCCTTTCTTCATCTATATAGTACCTCAAGCACCCCTAATCACAGCATCTTAGATGTGGAATACTTAAGAGATTGGGCTGACTCTGAGAGAAAATAAATAAATAAGTGAAAGTTGTCTGAGGTTTCTCAAATGAGAAGGGAAAGTCTGATTCTTTTGGAGATGATAAACTTCTTTTAATTAAAGAAAACTTGGAAATGCAGTCAATATCATGCTCTTGCCCAGGGAAGTGTCCACAACAAACATGCCCTCCCTCATTTTGTGGCTAGATCTGGGAACCAGATATTGGTGGGTCTGTTTACTTCTTAGGGTTTCAGAATTGAAAGGTGTCTTATAGAAAAGCAAGTCAAATTGTCTCTTTTTATAGATGAAACCCATGGAGCTTCAGTGATCTTCCAAAGTCATAGAGTTAATAAATGTTAGCATCTGGGACCTCTGATTGCGGATCTCAAAGATCTCCCACTCCCCCCATTTCCCTCGCCACACTCTGCAGATTCAAATGACCTACCTTGGATCCCAGAAAAATTAAAAAAAAATAACAACCCAGTTTTGTCCTTCACAATCAGGACACTGTAGCCACAAAGATATGCATCATTTGTTCAGTGGAAATCCCAGGAATCAAGACCATGGGTTTCCAATCCAGAGGCTACTTCAGGCAGTCAAAAAATAAATCTTTAAATCTTCAAATCTTAGAATTGGGGGATCATCTAAAGAGAAACCTGCTTCTCTCACTCTCCTATGCAGAAATCCCCAGTGACTCTTTATTGTCTATTGAACAATTTCAAGCTTCTCTTACCTAATATTCCCGATTTTGAGTAATTTGGAGTAATTTGAGTCTGCATTAGAATTCTGGCATGGTAGAGAGTGTGATTCGAAGCTGGATGCTATCTAGTTATCAGTTGTTATCTGGTTCAACCTGGGTTGTTTTGTTTGTTTTTTTTTAATAGATGAGGAAACTGAATAAGAGAGTGTTAAGAGACTTGCTCAAGATCACACAGTTGAGAACTGATCCTAACTTCTCTTACGAGACTTATGGACTGTAACAAGTAGCCTCATCATGTTATTGTCTTCGACTGTTTTCAAGTCCCTTGAACTTTATCCCTTGAAACAACACAATGCTTTCCTCTCTCTTTCCATCCATTTGTTTAGACTTTTCCCTATGTCTTACCTGTCCTTCTCCTCCTCTTTACCAACCTTATTTGACCTTTAAAGCTAGTTATTAGCTATGCCCACTCCTAGAAGCTTTCCACATCAACCTATTCAGTGTGGAACCACCAGCCAAGCTCCTTGGATTTCCTGGAGCATTTGTGTATGTCTCTTTCATAAATTTATTGCACACCTGTGATATCTCTGAGGCTGTTCGGTGTTTTTATTTTACTTTCATTTTATTCATGGAGTTCCCATGTTCCCACATTGTCTCTAAACTTTTTATCTATTTCATTTTTTAGCTCAAGATTCTGTCTATAGCAAGTGTTGAATAAATTCTATGAATCTAGTCCAACCTCCCACACATTGCAGAAGTCCTTTCTGAAGGCAGTGAGCCAACATGCCACAGTTCAAAAGCCACCCACACTCCTTGGGTATAATTCCCAAACAGGACTGAACTAAAGTTAACAGGTTTCCACTGAATAGCTCATGACTGGAAAAGAGCATGGCTAGATACTCTTCATTAAGACATTGATGCCCCAAACTCAAAGTTTTCCTAGGATCTATGTATTTCTTGAGATTGAGAAATAGAAACTAGTTCAAATGAAATATATTCAATCTTCTTGTGATTTGTACCATGGAGACAATATTTCCAAAGGCCTAAAATGCATTCCAACATAAGGACAGACTCCAGTACAACCTTGGACACATAATCATGGCTAAATAAATTGTGTCCCATGAATATAATAGAATGTTATTTTTATGTTGCTAATTAGTCATTTTTTACTATTGTGACCACTTTGGAAGTGGGGATGGTTCATGGTAAAGATACTGGAGTGGTTTGTCATTTCCTCCTTCAGCTAATTTTACAGAGGAGGAAATTAAGGTAAATAGGGTTAAGTGCCTTGCCTAAGGTCACACAGTTAATAAGAGGCTGTTTGAACTCAGTCTTCCTAACTCCAGGACCAGTACACTATCTACTGGACTAACTGTCCTTTACATATGGACACAGGTAAGTCTTCCTGAACCCAGACTACAGTTCTATCCACTATTCCATCTTGTTGTCCATATGAATACACACACACACACACACACATACACACACACACACACACACACACACACACACACACACACACACATATATATAATCTTGAATACAAGTTCTCTTTTGAGAAATATAATGATACTGTTTTATTCCCTATGCTCTATCACTAAGTTTGGCAACCTAGATGTGGCAATTTTATTTGTGCAAAAGTTAATCAACTTCATGTTCATCATAATTAGATAATTTAATTTTTTGTGAGTTTCTTTTCTTTCCTGTTTACAATTTTTTCTTCCCATAACTGGAAAAAGGCAAATGATCTGTTTTTAATGGTAACTACTACTGCTATGATTACAAGTCCTTTTAAATTTATTGTGTAAGGAAAAATTGGAGATACAATCTTTTCAGAGCATAATGTAATGAGAATTACATTTCTTAATGGCTAATGGAAAGACAGTTACAAAATTAATCAGAAATTAAGGAGTTACTCCCCCCAAATAAGTGAATCAAAGAAGAAATAATGGAAACAATGAATAATTTCATTAAAATATAACAACAGTGAGGAAACACACCAACATTTATGGGAAGCAGACAAAGCTGTACTTAAGATAAAATTTATATCTCTAACTGTTGATAGTCATAAAACAGAAAAAAAAAAGATCAATTAGCTGGGTATGCAACTAAAAAAATCTAGAAAAGAAATAAATTAACCTATTCAACACCAAATTGGAAATCCTGAAAAACCAAAGGAAAGATTAATAAAATTGAAAATAAGAAAACCTTTGATATAATTAAATTAGAAGTTAGTTTTATGGGAAAAACAATAAAATAGATAACTCATTTGGTTAATTTGATTTTAAAAAAAGGAAAGAAGAAAACCAAATTACTATTATCAAGACTGAAAGGAGTGAATTCATCACCATTGAAGAGGAAATTAAAGCAATTGTTATGACCTATTTTACCCAATTATATACAATACATTTGACTATCTAAATAAAATAGATGAATAACTCCAAAAATATAAATAATCAGATTAAGAAAAGAAACAAAATATTAATTAGGGGAAGAATTGAAAAACCCTTCAAAGAACTCCCTAAGAAAAAATCCCCCAAATTATAGATGGATTCACAAGTGAATGCTATCAAAATCCAATATTATATAAATTTTTGAAAAATTAGACAATGGAATACTACCAAATTTCTTTTACATCATAATTATGGTGCTGATACCTAAACCAGGAAGAAGCAAAAGAGAAAAAGAAAATTATAAACCAATGTCCCTAATGGAAAAATTTAAATACAATACTAGCAAAGAGATTGCAACAATATATCATAAGGATCCTACTCTATGACCATGTGAGATTTATATTAGTAATACAGTGCTGGGGACAGCTAGGTGGCACAGTGGATAGAACACTGGCCCTGAAGGCAGGAGTTCAAATCCAGCCTCAGACACTTAATAATTGTCTCACTGTGTGATCTTGGGCAAGTCACAATCCCATTCCCTTAAATAAATAAAATTAAAAAAAATAAAAAGGAATGCCGTGCTGGTTCAGTAATAGGAAAACTGTCAGCATTATTGATCATATCAATAACAAAACCAGCAGAAATCATAGATTATCTCAATAGATGAAGAAATAGTACTCATTCTTATTTTTAAAAATTGAGAGCAGAGGAATAAATGGAATTTATCTTAAAATGATAAGTAATATTTTTATTAGCAGCATTTTCTGTAATAGAGACAAGATAGAAATTTTCCCAATAAAATCAGTGGTGAAGCAAGATGCCCATTATCACCTCTATTAGGTAATATTGTATTAGAAATGTTAGCTATATCAATAAAAGAAAAAATAAATTAAAGGAATTAGAGTGGACTATAAGGAAACAAAATTATTATTCTTTGAAGATGATGTAATGTTATACTTAGAAAATTCTAAATAATCAGCTAAAAAACTACTTGAAAACTTTTGTGAAATTTTTAGCTTTTATAATGTTGTTAGATAGAACATAAACCCACATATATCATCAGGATTTCTATATATTATCAATAAAATTTAGGACCAAGAGATATAAAGATAAATTCCATTTTAAAAAAGGAAAACTTTAAGTCAATATAAAATACTTGGGAGTCTACCTACCAAGACAAACCCAGGAACTAACTATATAACCACAAGTATAAAACACTTTTCACAAAAATGATTTTCTTTTATATCCAAACAATTGGAAAAATATTAATTGCTCATGGTTAGACTGAGTCAATATGATAAAAAAGAAAATTATACCTAAATTGATATATTCAGCACTATACTAATCAAATTATTAAAAATTATTTTATAGAGCTAGAAAAAAATAAAATTCATCTGGAAGAACAGAAAGTCAAGGATATCAAAGGATTCAATTACAAAAAAATGTAAAAGAAAGTAGTCTATTCATACCAGATCTCAAACTGAATGGTAAAGTGGCAATTATTAAAACAATTTGGTACTAATGTAGAAATAGAAGGGTGTTCATTGGAATAAATTAAGTACACATTATGCTATAGTAAATTATAATAGTATCCAGTATATGATAAACACAAAGACCCAAGATTTTGGAACAATGCTTCATTATTCAATAAAAAATTGTTTGGAAAACTGGAAAATTCTTGCAGAAAGTAGGTATAGGCCAAATCTAACAGCAAATACCAAGATGAGACCAAAATAGGTACACAATTAACATATAAAAGGTAATATCCCAAGGAAATTAAGAGTGAATGGAACAGTTTATCTGTCATATTTATGAATAAGGGTAGAATTTAAAACTAGACAAAATATAGAGAAAATTACAAAATGTAAAATAGATAATTTTGATTATATATAAAACTAATAAGCATTTTTGCATAAACAAAGTCAATGCAACCAAAATGATCAAGAAAACAGAACAAAGGGGGATAATTTAAAGCAACTAGGTCTAATAGAGGCCTCATTTTTCAATTATATAAAGAACTAATTCAAATTTAAAAATATACAAGACATTATCCTATTGATAAGTGGTCAGAGGATATGAATAGACAATTTTCAGACAAAAATACAAATCTATATATAAAACAAATACACTAAATCACTATTGATTAGAGAAATTCACATTAAAACAACTCTGAATTACCAACTCACACCTATCAGATTAGCTAAAATGACATAAAACAATACATGATGGATGCTAGAGGGGATATGAGAAAATTGGGTCACTGATGAACTGTTGGTGTGACTGAACTGAATCCAAAAGCATAAAAAAAAGAAAACAAAAAGGGGAAATTATTTTTTTGTACAAAAATATTTATAGCAGGCTTTTTTGTGGTGGCTAAGAACTGGAAATTAAAGAAATGACCCTCAGTTGTATATTGGCTAAACAAGTTGAGACATATGATTTTAATAGAATATTATTGTGACATAAGATATGAAAAGCAGGATGAATTCAGAAAAACCTGGAAAGACTTGCATGAACTGATAAAAAGTGAAGTGAACAGAACCAGGAGAATATTATACATAGTAACAATATTATTCATTGAAAAACTGTGAATACCAGATATTCTCAGAAATACAATGATCCAAGACAACCCCAAAGAACTAATAATAAAGCAGACTATCCACCTACAGAGGAAGAACTGATGTTTAAAAAGAGATTGAAGCAAGATTTTTTCATTTTTTTCTTTCTTTTACCTTTTTATTCCATACCTCATGTACAAATAACTAATATGAAAATATTATGCATAGTTGTACATGTATAACTTATTTCTGATTGCTTACAGTCTCAGGGAGGGGTAAAGGAAATGATAAAATTTGAAATGCAAAACTTTACATGGAAATGTTTAAAAATATTTATTGTGTAATATGAAATAAAATTTTCATTTAGATTCAATTTCTATCTGCCTGCTTTCCAGTATTCTCAGTATTTCTCATTAAATATCAATTTGTTTTCCATGTAATTTATGATTTGGAATTTGTTTAACACTGAGCTTTGGGATCCTATTTCTTAACACTTTTCAGTTTCTAATTCTATCTTGTCTAGTTTGATTCATTGTTCTGATCTATTCTTTTTTTAAAAATCAATGCCAAATTGTGTTGATAACTCTTATTTTTATGATAGTTTGAGATCTGGAAAAGATATTTTTCTATTCATTTTAAAAATAATTTCCTTTGAGATACTCTTTTGTTTCTTTAAATTAGTTTTAAATAATGTTTAATATTTCATTAACTTCTATCAAGTTTACCTTTGATAAGTGACATATCATTAAAACTGTAAATTACTATTTGTAGTATTTTAATTTTAATTTTGTTGACACTGATGATATGAGAGGTAAGATAAAACTGTCCCTAGTATTTCAAATAGGGAGAGTTTTTTTCATCTTTCCTTTCTTTTTCTTGTCTTTTTACTATTGTTAGACTTTTTAGAAATATATCAAATAGGGGCGGCTAGGTTGTGCAATGGTTAGAGAACTGGCCTTGGAGTCAGGAGTACCTGAGTTCAATATATATATATATATATATATATATATATACATCAAATATAAAATAATCTTGGGAGGATCAGGCCCTAGTCATTGTGGGGATGGAGACAAGAAAGGCTTCATGTGGAAGGTGGTTATCACAATAGTCTAGACCATAGAGGATGATAAGAACTTAACTATGCCTGGAGTAGAAGAAGGTGGCAAGAATGGGAAACCTATGAGAGATGATCTGGGGATAGAAACAAGATATGACAAGTGATTAAATATGTGGGCTAATGAGTCAAGCAAAACTTGGGGAACTGGAGGAAGATGCTACAGGAAAGGGAAACTGGGAAGAGGCATGGGCTTGGGGCAAAGATAATCAGATTTATCTTAAACATATTGAGTCTGAGATACTTTTGGAACATCCAGTTCAAAATACCCCTAAAACCGTTAGTGCTGTGAGTCTTCACTCAGAAAAAAACAACTGAGGTTATAGGTCATCTCTATAGAAATGATAAATAAAAATAAAAAAATTAAATTTAAAATTTATTTATTAGCCATTAATGAAATTATCAAATGAGAGATTGTAATTCCTGAGTCCTCTTTCCTTTGGACCATTCAACCTATCAAATCTTTCAGGATTCTGAGAGAAAACTAGGCTTGTGATTGCATCATTATAGGGGACTTCCAGATGGAAATATTTCTTCTGACCTAATATTAGAAAGAGGTATCTCCTGCAAAATATGACTCAATATACTTCTGCAAATGACTTGTCCAACTACGCATTCAGTGTTTTCACTTTGAGATCACTTTCCACTTCAATTACAAATATATATATATATATATATATATATATGTATGTATCTATATCTATGTCTAAATCTATGTCCATGTCTATATCTATATCTAATGATCTATCTATCTCTATATCTAATCTATATTTATATATATAGCATACACACAGATGTGTTTTTATTTACCTTTTTTTTGCTTCAGTTCTTCATGTGTAAAATGGAGACAAACAGGACAGGGAAATGGCAAACTACTCTCATACTTTGACAAGAAAACCCCCAATGATATCACAAAAAGTTGGATTGGACTGAAAACCAAAAATCTCTTTAATAGATTATGTCTAGATTATGTAAATTTATATACATATGCATGTCTATATATGCATATTTGCATTGCAATGTAAGTGTATTCAATGCATTGAGATATTTGCATGATTACTTCTCCATTGGAATGCTAATTCTTAGAGGTTAGAAATGCTTTACATTTCTTTGTGTGCTTTTAGTAAGCAACTGGGCACCTGGGTTCTATAGCAAATAGCATTGGGTCTGAAGTCATGAAGACTCAACTTCCTGAGTCCAAATCTGGCCCTCAGATGCTTAGTGAACTCAGGAAAGGCACTTCACGACATTTACCTCAGTGTCCTCATCTGCAAAATGAGCTGGAAAGGAAATGCCAAGTCACTCTAGTGTCTTTGCCAAGGACATCCCAAAGGGAATCACAAAGATTCTGATGCAACTGAAAAAATGACTGAATCATAACCAAAAGTAAACACTTAGCGTTTAATAAATGCTTGCTGCTTGGCTGATTGGTTATAGTCAGACATTTGCCTGGATCAGAGAGGTCTAGGTACGTGTCCAGGGTTATTCAACTAGTATGTGCTAGGGACAGAGGTTTAATTCCATTCTTCCTAAATCACAGCCCAGTTCTCATTTCACTAATCATATTTCCTCTCCCCTAATCTGATGTCAGATTTCAAAAGGAAATCTCTCTCTGAGGAGATTAATGTGCTAACCATTCACACTAAAATAGAAATGGCTGATATCATGAGAGCAGTTTATTAGAGAGGAACATAATAATCTAAGAGAAGTAGCTCACCTGATGAGAATGGCAATATATTAGTCATCAAGGATGAATTCATTTCAAGATCATTTTCAGAATGCAGCACTAATCTCTGATTTTTCTGAAGAACTATGAAGGAAAGAAAGAATTTCCAGAAAAGTAATTTTGTTTGTGTGTGTGTGTGTGTGTGTGTGTGTGTGTGTGTGTGTGTGTTGGCGGGGCGGTGTAGTGAGTCAATCAATAAACATTTATTTAGGAGGGATTACATGACTACTCTCAAGGAGTTTACTATCCAATGCAATTGGATACAATACACACAATTATATATAGACAACTTATATAGAGTATAATTGCAAAATAATCAGCAGAAGGAAAGTTGGGAAAGGCTTCCTGAAAAACTTCAACTTTGAAGAAGCCAGGAAAATTAGAAGGAAGGAGAGAATTCTAGGCATGGGGAAAATCAAGGAACAGGCAATGTTTTATTCGATGAAAAGATAGGAGGCCGCTGTCACTGGATCATAAAGTATAGGTGGGAATTGAAAAATGTATTAAGACTGGACATGTGGAGGTAGGGGGAAGCAAGTTATGCAGGACTGTGAATGATAAACAGGGTTCTATATTTGATTCTGGAGATGATAGGGAGACTTTGAAATTTGTTGAGTAATGTAATGATATGGTCAGATCTGTGCTTCATGAATCTCTCTCAATCTCTCTCAATTTAAGATCTCTTGAATAAATGGAAGAGATCTGTGGCAAGGACAATAAACAATAGCATAATGTAAAAGTCCAACCAACAGGCTATTATAAGAGTCCAGCAATGAGATGATAAGGACCAGGGTTGTGGCAATGTTAGAGGAGAGAAGGGCACAGGTGCAGGAGATGTTAGGAAGGTAAAATGGGCAAGCCTTGACAAAAGATTGGAAATAAGAGGTCAATGTTAGGGAAGAGTCAAGGATGACATCAAGGTTGGGGGCCTGTGGGAACAGGAGGATGGTGGTATTCTTGACAGTAATAGACATTAGAAAAAGAAAATGGTTTGGTGGGGGGATTATGACATTTCCAATGTTTTGGATATGTTGACTTGAAGTTGCCTAAGAGACATCCAGCTTGGGAAGTCCACTCGGCAGGTGAAGATGTAAGTTTGGAGTCAGCAGAGAGGTAAGGAATGGATAAGTAGATTTGAGAATAATCTGGATAAAGATGATAATTGAATCCATGGGACCTGATGAGACCATCATGTGAAATAGTCTAGAAGAAAAAGATAAAGAGGACCCAGGACAGACCCTGAGGGACACTGAGAATTAGTGAGTGTGACCCAGACTGGAGATGCAGAAAAGGAGAAAAGGAATCAGTTAGATAGGAGGGAAGATCATCAGGAGAAAAATCTAGAATGACAAAACTAACAAGAAGAGAATGCTCAAAAGAGGAGAATAACTGAGAAAAGACCAGAATATATTTCATCAATTTTTATCATTTTTCTTAAGGTTTCCTATATCCTCACAAATAAACCCAGGGATCTAACAAGCACCTAATTCTGTTGGGAAGACATAGTAGATGTTAAATGGTTTTTTTCCCTTCTTTTCTCCTCTAGCAGCTGAAGGCCACAACAAAGAAGTCTATGAAAAGGTGTATCCTCAAAAGCAACCTATGCTTCATAAAAGAGATACAGAGAAAAACCAAAAGCATGGTCCACAGGTACGACTTCTCTCTAATCAATCAATAAACATTGATTAAGGGCTTATGAATTGGAAAAGGTTTCCTGTAAGAGGTGGGATTTTAGTTGGGATTCAAAGGGAGTTAGGGGTGTCAGTAACCAGAGCAGAGGAGGGAAAGCTTTCCAGTTATAGGGGTCAGTCAGAGGAAACATCCAGATAGATACTAATACATCATTTCTCTTGTTAGTCACTGAGAGGGGCGCTCTATTTCCAGTTCAAAATCCCCACTGGTCCATGAGCAAAGAAACAGAAATATCTGGGATCTTTGAACTGAGAGTCTGATAACAGATATGGGGTCACAAAAAAGACCAGGTTTGGTAAGTCAACCCCTTTAAGACTAAGCCCCTGAGACTTACAGGGATTCAATTTCTGCCAGAGCCATTTTTCTCTTGTGACTTTTTCTTTTTTTTCCCATTTCTTTTCTTTTTTTCTCATTTTTTTCTTGTCAAATTTATTTATTTATTTTCATCCAAATGCAACTGTACATTTTTAAGTTACAAAATTTATTTCCATCCTCCTTTCCCACTCACCTCCCCCCAGCAAAGGACAGTCAAGGTTAATACAACGTTTTGATAAACATGTTTACAAATCAATCATTTTCGGTATGAGGAATAAGGATTAAGGGAAAGAGATAAATAGGAGATAATTTTTATTAATGTTCATCATATTTGAAAGTGTTGTTTTTTGCTATTGTTTGTTTTGTTTTGTTTTTCTTCCTTTGGATGGGGATAACGCCTAGCTCTCTGGACTGCTGAGAGCTTCTTGCGGCTTTTCAGAGATCTGCCAGAAGTCTGCAGGTCACTCAGTTCATACAATTCGAAGCTTCCAGCTCTGTTTTATTTGCTCTCATAATAATAGTTGTAATACCTATTTATTTCAAGCCTTAAATAGGGTTTTCCCTTGAAGGTTCCTCCACATTTTGCATGGTGCAACAGTTTCCAAGGCAAATGAAGAAGTAATTCGCTGCTCTAATTTTGCATCTTATCTCTTTTTATTCTTTCTGATATGAAATGGCTCTAGGAAAGGAGTTCAACAAAATCTAGATGATACAAAAATTAGGGATATCAGTAAAATTTCGTTTTAAAATATCATCAGATTTTTTAAAATATATTTTCCAAATCTGTTATTCTTCATTTTTCTCATTTGCCTAGACTGGCACATCATTGCAATTTGTTTTGTTTTTTTAAGTAATTTTTAAGACTATAAACTGAAATGGGAAAAAATGTTTTTTTTCTTGTTTTCTGTTTTTGCTTTTTGGGGTTAAGAGTTAGTAAGTGTCTGAGTTCATAAGTGTTTTAGGTAAATTCTTTGCATTGAGCTTTGATTTCAGGATACCAGTAAATCACCCCTTTCTTTTTGGTAGTTCTATTTCAATGCATCTTGCCTAGAAGAGAACATGGCATTATTAGCATCTCATTCTTGCCATATTCTTTTGGGGTTAGATATAGCCTAGGGATGAATCAATATTCTGCTATTCTTCTTCTGTATTTTAATGTTCTCTGGAATATTATACAGATAATACAATGAGCACTTTCTAAAATACCATCATTTTGTAATTGATTATCATTTTTCCCATTTTGATAGTTCAGTGAAAAAATTGTCTAGGGCAAGCCACTATTCTTATTCATATATATATACATATATATATATATATATATATATATATATATATATATATATATATATATATATATATATATATATATATATTAGATTATTGGACGTGTGAATAAAATTACTATTTTAAAATTCAATAAAAGTATCAGTGTGAACTCATCTTTCTCATGCTCAGTGAAAGCATACTGGAAACAATTCCTGGAGCAATTAGAAAAAAATAAAGGTGATATCTACTTCCTCTGACTCACACATTGATTTGATATTTTTCTGCTAAACCTCTATATTTAGACATTTTTTATTCTACATACTTTGAAGACTAGGATCATTTGTATGACACATACATTAAAAACAACTGATATTAAATTTTAATGGTTCAATATTATGCCTGCAGGCAGCAATTTTGACTGTTATTATTCTCTGACTTCAGTTGAGTTTCTATATTGAGTTGTCAAGGAGAATTTGAGGTGGCCATGTATGGATATGAATTTGTGTTCTGTTAGTTTATGTAAGAAAGTTCTATTTGACATGTGTTTCTAATCATCAGTTGTGTAATTTGTAGATCCTAAATTTGTGCCAATAATTATGCTATCTGTACTTGAAGAGAAACAAAATGGCATGTAGTGTGTCTGATTGTGGTTGATCAGACCAATATTAGCTTGGAAAGTTCTACCACAAGTCTGGCAAAGGAGCATTTGGCATAGAAATGGCTCTAAATTTGAGCATCTCAATTTCTTTTGAGGTTTTGCAATTCTTTACTGGAGAGCATAGCACCTTCTTTGCTATTGGCACACCATGGTAGATGGTCTTCTGCAAGTATCTCCCATGTCTCACAATTGAAACCAAAATTCTTCAGTGAGACCTTAAGAGTGTTTTGTTTCACTTCTTTTGACTTCCTTCCTTAGGTAAGTGAGCTTATTATCCACAGTGGTGAAAATGTCTCCATTTGCCATAATTGATGACTCCATGTAAGGATAGTACAGCACTGGCTGGTGGAGAACTTCTGTTTTCTGGGGCAAAATTAGCACAAACTGTAGAGAATTGAGACATTCTGTTGCATCCTAGCCTCAGAGGCTGCATTGGGGCACAGCCATCTGAAAACGAGCTTTATTACCAACTTTCCCTCCACTTTCAGCTTGACTTGTAACCTTTACAAGTCAAATACTTTATCAGTAGTGAGGTAGTTGACCTTGATGCTGTTTCCACCTTCATTGAAGGCATCCAATCACATCACTGAAAACATCATGCTAAAGAGCATGTTTCAATCTATTGGTAATTGGGAAAGTATGACAGCATCATCCCTTATCCAGAATCCTGGTAAGCATGATGTCATGGAACGGGTGTACAATACTAATGAACTTCTACAGGCAACTCAATTTGTCCTGATCTCTCACAAGTTTTCACAGCTAATAGCTCCAAAGGACTTGGTCAGTTCAGTGATCATTGTGTACAGATCTCTGTTCTACTCCTTATATTTTCCCTGGAAATGTTAGCCCACAAATACCACATCAACCATTCCTCATCCTTTCCTATAACCATACTGACTCCCAGGTTGATAACAATTTTCTAAACAAAGGACCAACTTATTAAGGTGGACTCTGGCAAGAATCTAGTAAGTAATGACTGCCCTGTGATTGTCAGAGGACAGCCTATTTCCTTGTCCTTTATAGGAATGGACAATGGAGACGTCCCTGAAATCCCTGGGGGGGAATAAACTCCTCTTATCATATAACGTAGAAGATCTCAGTTATTTTTTGTATGAATAGTGGACCTCCCTTCCTTGTAAATCTCAGTTGGAATAAAATCAGCTTCGGTGACTTTACCACATGAGAGGAGTCTAATGGCATTCAAAATCTCTACTTCAGTGGGAAATTTGGCTAGAGATGAATTAACTTCAAGTAAAGATATAAAGACAGTGATGTTAGCAATGGCTGATGATGATCTGTTGAGAATATTATGAAAATATTTAACAAATATATCCAGAATTATGCCCTTATCACAAACATATGATTGTATTAACACTGAATAGCTGTGATGCACTGTAGTCTTGACTCTTAAATAGCTTTTCACAGCATCATAAATGTGCTTTAGATTGTTGCCATCAGCATAAAACTGAAATTCATTTGCTTTCTTACTGAGTAAAGATTCCTTCATCTCTCTTAAACTTCACTTTCACTTTACTTTTGATGAAGTTAAATAATGCCTTTTTAGAGAAATTAACTGTTCTGCTGGGAAACCCTGTGAAGTATTCATTTTCATTTAATAACTTCTGAAACTCCCCATCATTTCCATCAAACCAGTTTTGATGTTTGTGAATATTCTGGATGAGATATAAATAGAAAAGGAAGGTAGTCCCTGCTTTCAAAAAACACACAGTAACTGAGGGAGAGACAGTAGATAAAGGAAAGTTCTCCCTTCTGAAAGGTAGAAAAGCCTCTCCCCTTTCTCCCCAATCCTGAGGGGTTTTGGTGAAGGAGTTGACAAGGACATGAAGTTTTTAGAATGTGTGGTTAGGTCAGCTGGAAGATAAGGCAGCAGGTTAAAATTTAAGATCCTGTGATCTTCTGGAAGCATACTAGCTGGTCGCTTCAGGTCATCCAACTTACTTGTGCAGTTATGTCCCTTCCTCTGAACAGAGCTTCCTAGAAGGGTGAAGTTTGCCATCTTAATGAAGTGAGGAATTAAACTGTGCTTTTGGAATCATTCCTACTGGGAAAGGATTGGGGGAGAGGATGGTAGTGTGAAGCCAAGAGGGAGGAATAAGAAAGGAGTGATGACTTACAAATCCATGGGAGTCTCTTCAAGATATTTGATCCTTCTAGGTCTCCCTAGTCTTAGTTAGCTTGTTCCTATTCAAGTACAAGCTGAAGTCTGGATAGCTTGGGATTGAAAAGGGAGGAAATGGGGGAAAAACACCTTGAGCTGTGTGTGGTCACGACAAGCTGGGAATAGGACCCTACAAGATACCATGTACCACCCCCACATGGATGGATATGTCACTCATGGGTGAGATGGTCTATTATAGTCAATCTATATGATGCTAGTTCTTCATTCTCAAAGAAGACCAAGACATCAGGGAGGTGATGCTTTGCCAAGCAGATGACTGGATTTGTGTGTGTGGCAGGGTGGAGGGGGGGTGCTGTACTGTGTCACCAGTCTCACTTTCTTCTCCAGAGCCATCTGTTTCCAAGGGCTAGATATGAATCAAGATGACTGGAGATGGTCCTGGATGTGAGATAATCATGATTCATCATGATTCATCAAGATCACACAGCTAGTTAGTGTCAAGTATTGGAGACCAGATTTGATCCCTTGTCCTTCTGACTATAAGACCAGTGCTCTTTCCACTGCATATCCTAGCTGCCCTCTTGAATCAATGGTGAAGAGGTCTGATCCAACCCACAAAAAGAAGTAACACAATGAAAACCTGTGCAGCATTGGATCTGCCTATGTATGGCCCAGATACATGCATCCTGGGCATGTGTGCAGCACACACAGCTCAAGGATGGTTTTTTTTTCTGTTGTTTCCTCCTTTCTCCATTCCGAACTTTCCAGACTTCATCTTGTACTTGAATAGGAATAAGTGCTACCCAAGACCAGGAAGACCCAGAAGAATAACACTTGGCCATACACGTTCACCACATGTGTGCCACTCTTTGAGTAGGATGGCAAATTCATTATCGATCAGCAGCATGTAATGTGAGTCTGCCACTAAAATGGGGTCATAAACAGGATGGCTTCTCAGAATAGAGAGGCAGCAGTCTCTATATCCTCTTTTCTGATTAGACCACAACTGGAATAATGTATTGAGTTGTGGGTGCCATCATCTAAGAAAAACATTCTCTAGACTGAGATAATCTAGACTGGGGCAGCCATCAAGGTCAGGTACCTTAACTTTACGGCATATGGTAAGACCTGAAGAAGCTGATATGATGGATCTTTAAGGACCTGAAAAAGGATTTCACTTTCTTTGTTTGCTGTCAAGGGATAGAAGCTGAACAGTGGGGAGAAATTGTGAAGAAGCAGAATTAGTCTTGATGTTAAGGAGGAAGCCTCAATAATTAAAACTGACCAAATGTAGAATGTGATACTTGGAGAGGTGATAATGTCTCCCTCCTTTGATGCCTATAATTAGAGACTAGATGTCTATTATCAGATATGTAATATTAGGGATTTCTTTGTGGTCTGAGTTTGATTTGACCTCTGAGGTCCTTTCCAGTTTTCTAATTTTGTCATTCTCTATGAGGACCCAGGCTCATCTTCCCTATGTGTTAGCCCTTCACTGATACTCCCTAGGTATTTCCTTTACTGTCACTTATAGTGCCTATTTTTGTGAGAGTTTCCCAGGTTTATAATGTAAAAGGGAAGAATGGGAATTGGTTACTATTTTTCTTGCTATACTATTCCAGTAAGTATCTTAATGTCCTCTAACTAGGAAAAAGTAAATATATTAGACAGCCCCTCTTGTCAATCCTTTCATAAGATATTTTGTCTTGAGATTCTGGGCATTTTCAGTGACTGTCTCAAATTCTTCAGATGCTGCTCCCTCTGGGTTGCCCTTGCCTTCTTCAAGTCCCAGCTGAAATCCCACATCTTTCCTAAGTCATTCAACACTAGCTCCTTCCTTCTGTTGATTATCTCCATTTTATCTTGTATGTAGATTGTTGGTACATATTTCCTTTCATGTTGTCTGATGTATTACATTGCAAGTTCCTTGAAAGCAATGACTCTCTTTGTCTTTGTTTCCCTTGGGCTCAGCACAGTATCTGATCTACAATGGGGGCCTAAGACATGATTATTGATGAACTGATTAAGACTGGGCTTATTAGTGATGAAATTGAGTAAATTCTGATGAGGCAACTGAGTTTGAGAGAGGTTAAGTGATTTGCCCACTGCCACACAGCCATTAAATGTCTGAGGCTAGATTTGAATTTAGGCTTTCCTGGCTCTGCTCTGAAACTCCCACAGATTTAGGCCTTTAAAGGGCCTTTTTAGTCATTGAGCAACTACTATATTTGAGAAATTGAGGCCTACATAGGTTAATTGCTTTATCCAAGATCACATAACACACAAGTAATAAGTGGCAAAGCCAAGATTTGAAATGTAAGCCCCTAACACAAATATAACACTTTCTTCTCTTTTACCACATTCCCACTAAAGTCATGTTTGAACATTGGAAACTGTGCTTTGCAAAAGAAAATGGTCACACTACTCTGTCCTTTATTTTAACAACCAAAACCCTTTTCAGCGTCTCCAGGGGAAAGGCTGGAGAGGTGAGAAATCACTCATACTGCATGAAAATCTTTGCCCATGGAAGAACCTCTTACATGAAAGATGAACTATATGTGTGGGACAGCTTTGGTTATCACATGTCCCTTTCCTCACGACTGTTTCACAAATCATCTTTGGTATCTTCATGTGTTCTCTATTTTCCTTTCTTTCTCAGTCATATCAGTAACTTTTGTTTCTCTTTTTAACATAAAGAAATGAAAAGACTTGACTTCACTTTGGAGCATTCATCCCCTTAACTTTGGTTTCAACCTACATATAATTTCAAAAGAGAAGGGAAAAAAAAACAATGAAAATTGAATTAATTTCAGCAAACTGATTAAATGTTTACTATATGTAAAGTGTGCAGATTTTCCTAATGACCTTGAACTAATTGGAATACATATTTCCCTTTCAGGAAAAATATGAGGAAGAGGTCCTCTATGAGATGATTCTTCATGGTAAACCAATGGTGCTTCACTTGAGAAAGACAGAGTGAGTTGCATAGTATTTAAATTATAAAAAAAAAACTTTCATGGAATTATCTAAATGTTGCTTCAAATCTCTCTGGCAAATAATCCTATTTTAATGGGAAAATTTTCTTTGTTCTTGAGTCATAGATTTGTAGAATCTCACAGTATCAAGATACCTTAGAAGTGATCTAGTCTGACCTGAATCTTGCCAGTCTTTTGCCTTATATCAGTCTAATCCATACCAGAAAACATCAGGAGTCACAGGGAAGAAGTGTGCCCACTAGGTCCCATAGTAGACAATTCTCCTAGAGAGTTCTAATTAATGGAAAAGTTTTCCTATCATCAAGTGCCAATTTCCATTTTAGCCATTACCATTTTCTCCTCCACCAACTATCATTGCTATTACTTCTTCTTCCTAAGATCAACTAATCAATCATGAAACATTTTGTAGGACTAGAGATCATAAAATGATTGAGCCAAAACTAGAAGAGGTGACCACTGAGACCTATCTAAACAGCAGAGGGGCAGAGAACTACATTGGCTAGCCAAGGTCACACAGCTAAGGCAGGATTTAAAACTGGGTTCTTCTGAGTACAATATTGCTACTTTATCTCCCATGCCACAAAACCCTTTGAAGTATGTGTCACTGAAAATACAATGGCAAAAATAATGGTCCCTGACCCTAACATTCATTCATTTGAGAGAAATGATATATACACGTTGAAATGAAGAGAATATATACTAAGTGATGGGGAGGATACATGTCTCTAGGTCAGGGGTGGGGAATATCTGACCTGTGGCACATTTGGGGTGGTGCTGCCACCGCAACCACGGGTGGGACTTGAAATTTAATAAATCTAGGAGCTTTGTATGGATGAATTAATTAAATGTTTGACCAAATATAGTAGGTAAATGATGTTACAAATATCCAAATGGCCCTAGGTAGAAAATAAAGGTTCCCCACCCCTGCTCTAGTTGAATCTAGAAGGGTTTCAGGTAGGAAGTGGTTCCAGAGCTAAGCTTTGAGGATTTTGGAAGGTTGAGAAGAGGAAGATATTCCAGATATGGCAGGGAAAATCTATACAAAAGACAGAAGGAGAGGCGATCAAATGTCATCAGTGACAAACAGAAGATTATGACTAAATTTTAGAATGAATGGCATGAATGAATGTGTAATATTACTAGCAATGGAGGCCAAAACCAGAGTAGAAGGATGTGAGATGTCAATTAGAATTGTTTTTGCCTCCAAAAGCAATAGGGAGGCATTGAAACTTTTTTTTCAATTTTATTTATTTAAGGCAACGGAGTTTAGTGACTTGCCCAGGGTCACATAGCTAGGTAATTATTAAGGATCTGAGGCTGGATTTGAACTCAGGTCCTCCTGACTGCAGAGCTGGTACTTTATTCACTGTACCACCTAGCTGCCCCTGCATTGAAGTTTTTTGAACAGGGGAGTGACATCACTTCAGCAGTTGTGTAGAGAAGGGATCTACAAGGAAAAAGACGATGAGGAGGAGAGAATTAGATGATGCATAGGTAAAAACAAAGCAACATTTTATATTGCAAGTACACTTGAGGGGGCAGAACAAAGTTCTGGATTAGGGAAGAAAGGGAAAAGGTCACTGTTGATGGGTAGAGTGAAGATTTCCCAAAGGAGGTATCTGTGTTGGGGTATAAACCACAGGCAGGGATTTTTTTTTAGTTTTTGCAATGCAATGGGGTTAAGTAACTTGCCCAAGGGCACAGAGCTAGGTAATTATTAAGTGTCTGAGAAGAGATTTGAACTCAGGTCCTCCTGACTTCAGGGCCAGTGCTCTAACCACTGTGCCATCTAACTGCCCCAAAAGGTCTGGAAACTGCTGCCACTGATTCAGTTTCTTTTTCTTTTCTTAATTTTATTTATTTAAGGCAATGGGGTTAAGTGACTTGCCCAAGGTAACAGGCAGGGATTTAATAGCAAAAGGAAAAGGAAAATATTCCCAAAGATGGGATCAGATAGTATCTTAGAACAAGATCTGTAATAAACTTTGGGGATCTTTGTGTTTATCCCCTTCATTTTAATGAGGAGGAAGTTGAGGTTCTGGGAACTGAATTATGTGCAAAATCAAGGGTTGGATTTGTACCTATATTACAAGTCTAGGCAAAAGTAAGGGAGCAGAAGAAGAGAATGCTATCTATGTTCCTGCGATGGAAAGTTGCCTAGTTTGGTTGGAGCCGAGAGAGAGAGAGAGAGAGAGAGAGAGAGACAGAGAGAGAGAGAGACAGAGAGACAGAGAGACAGAGAGAGACAGAGAGAGAGACAGAGAGACAGAGTGAGAGAAACAGTGAGACACAGAGACAGAGAGAAAGACAGAGACAAAGAGAGAGAAAGGGAGAGGGAGAGGGAAAGGGAGAGGTGGAAGAGAGATAGAATATTGCATTGAAGATAGAGTGCCTACACATCTTAAGTTGAGCTCAGTCTCATAATAATAATTAACAATTACATAAGACCCAGGTAGGAAGTCTTGGAGGCTGGATTTGAACTCATGGCTTTCTAACTTTAGCACCAATGCTCTAATCTCCTATGGAACTGAACTATTGCTTAACTTTCCCTCCATAATTCTGACTCCCCTCCAATTTTCCTCCTTTTTATTTCTTCCATCTTCCTCCTGGCCTTCAGGTAATCACTTTTGCCTGTCCCTCATTTCCCATTGTCTAACTATTGATATATTCTGTCAATGCTTCCCCTTCCACATTCCGTTTTCTGTCCCTCCTTTTCCACTCCCGTGAGAACCCGTCCAGAATGAACTCATGAAACAAAACCTATTGATTGAATTATCCTCATTTTCTACCTATACCAGTAGGTTTCCTTGCTAGTTCTTTTTAAAATAGAATGTTCCCTGATATACTACCCCCTCACATGTTATGAATTAGAGCTCTTCACTGCATCATATTCAGGCATTATTATGCCGTTTTAAAGATTAGTTAACTGAAGTACCTTGATGATATTACTCACCCAACCAGCAAATGACTGACTATTCATCTAATCAATTATATTTTCATCTCTTGAGAAGATACATCTCCTTAAACTGCTCTTAAAACTCTATACGAGTTTCTATATCCTCTCTGAGGGGAAGAAAAAGAACTTCACAAAATATGGAGAAGAATTGGGGGGGGGGGGGTTGATTCCTGTCCTTTATCAACAGAACATCACTATGTTAGAAATGGGTGTGTCCTATGGTGGGTGTGCCCTCCTTTGGCTGCTCTACAGATGGTCCATGGGAACACTGGGGTGCTTATACTTATGTGTCCCACATTTCCCTTGAGTAACTTCCATTCTAACTTGCTCATAGAACACAGCATCCTCTCTGAGGAGGACCCACAATACTGGGTGGTCCTGTGCCAGTGTCTCCTATGCTGCACAATCAACTCCAAAGTTCTTAAGAGAGAAATCCAGGGTGTCTCAGTAATGCTTCTAACCCCCTTGTGAGTGCTTTCCCTGTGTGAATTATACATAAAAATAGTCTTTTTTTGGCAAAAATACGCTTGACATTTTAATAATGTGATGGGTCCATCATAGTTGCGTTCTCTCTAGTAATGTTTGAATGCTTGCAGTTTTGTCAAGAGAAAGGAGCTCAGGGTCTGGTATCTTATCCTCCTATGAAAGCCTTCCTTATAGGCATTATGAAAATTAGTGACAGTCTTTTTGTTTCCTTTGTAGGGATCTTGTATCCCCAAACTACAGTGAAACACATTATTCCCATGGAGGAGAGGAGATCACAACCAATCTTCAGCTCATGGTAGGAGACACAGTGTGCGTGTGTATGTGGGGGTGGGGTAATGAATATTATATTGGACCTGGTAGATTTGAATATCACTTGTAAGATTTGCCAACTTTGTCACTTTGGGGCATGTCATGAGTGAAATTCAACAAAGGTAAACTGAGGAAATCTCTAAACAATAAAATAATTCATTCACAAGATTCAAACCTATTAATAAAGTAGGTTGATAACTGTTTCAGTTTTAAGATAAAGAATAGCGGATACAATTTCTTTTTACAGCCATAGACTAAAGAACATGAGGAAATGATGCTAATTAGGGTTGGCAGCATCATGGGGTGCGGGCATTGTGGTCAGATTTTAGAGGACCAGTGCCATCCCTCTCTGTCTTTGAGGAAGACTTTACAGGTTTATGGGACCTAACTACATTCTGAGATTAGTCAAGAATAGTAGACTCACTGGTGCCTGAGGAGGAAACAAGATCATCTTTAATTGGACAAAGACAAACAGAGATGGGATCAGGTCAGTTTTTATGTTCTCAAGGATAACATACAAATGACATAGAATTTCTCAGCACATGAAATTATGAGGAATAACAAGTTTCCCTGACAAAGTTCATTTGTAGGTGGTGCTGGGATAATTATTCCCTTAGAATTAAAGTGTTTTATGAGAGTATTGAACCTCTAAGCTTAGCTCAGAGTTTTGCTTTCATTAAAAGTCATTGATGGGGACAATAAAATTTGACCTCTAACTATGAAAGAGGAAGATTGCACTTTTGAACTCATGAGCTTCTTCATTTAGGGACAAAGAAAAGACTAGAGATTTTATATAAATAAAGAATGATCGAAGAATACAATTGATTGCAAAATGGAATCCCATATAGAATACAAAATCGATATTTGGTTGTCTCAGGCAAGAAAATTATCCTAATGAACTTTTAATTTCTGCATCAGAAAAGAGTAAACCAAAATAACTGTATGGTTCATTTTAAAACATTTAGTTACCAAGTGTTTATTAATTGCCTAATGAGCACCACTGTACTAAATAATTGGACTATAAAGGGAAAAGGTCTTTGCCATTAAAGATGCCCTGTCTTCTTGAGTTTCAATGTGATCATTTTTTGTAATATTAAATTTATAAAAATATGCACAATTGAAAATTATAAAAACATATTTGATGAATAATATTGGGGGAGCAAGTGGAGACTTCAGCCAATTTTTATTTGAAATCAGCAGTCCCTGATGATACCTGTCAGCTCTTTCCCCTCTCCCCATTGCAAAGACAAAAGATTTATCTGCTATACTCTATAAAATCACCCTAAATCAACACACTCCACTGGTGGCCCTCATTTCTAAAAGAAGGATTTTGGAGTGGATGATCCAGGGAGGTAGCCCTGGTTTGGGAAAGAACGTTAATCCCAGAGTCACAGGACCCAGATCTAATTTCTTTGCCTCTGCTACTTACTACCCAAATAAAAAGATTTTTTTTAAAAAGGAAAAGCTCCAACACGGGGAGATGGAACTCAATGTTGAATTGACTCACTATAAAACTTAGGTGGAATTTCATTCTTGTGTCCCACAGTGACTTACTCTTCTCATTTCTAAAAGTTCCAGAGGTCATATCCATCTCCAGTCTCCTTCATCTAAAATCACCTAGAATAAACCCAAAGAATCAGAGAGCATACACCTTTATTCTAAGGCTACATTAGCAGCCTCCTATTGGTAGGGCCAAGGTCTCTCCCCTTATAGTGTGGTCTTTTATTTTACCAGAACCCAGCTGGTCAGGAAAGGGTCAAATTATCAAAAATGAAGCCCAGGTAGACTAGGGTCATTGGAATACACCCCAATCAAAGAGGTTCTACTTTACTACATGATTAGGGAACTGGAAAGAAAGATGGATTGCCTGTGCCTACCTCCAAAGTCCACCTGGGAATTGTTATCAGCTAAACCTCTGGGCTCCTTGGCCAATTCCCCATCATTAATGCAACACAAACACATATAACACACATGTGTGTCTATTTAAATATATGGATATATGAATGTTTTAACACACCAACAATTGCACACATCTGTATATATGTATGTTTACATATGTGTGTTTTATAGATACACATTACATATAGTAGTTTAAATGATACATACAGGGCATAGAGTCCTATGCTTTGCATCAAGAAGACCTGAGCTTCAATCCTGCCTAAGATATATACTAGATGTCCGACTTTGGCATATTCACTTAGCCTTTCTCAGGTTCAATTTTCTTATCTATGAAAGAGAAATAATGATATCACTTACCTCCTGGGATTGTTGAGAGCATCAAATGAGATAACATAAAGTACTCTGCAAACTTTAATGCATTTTTATAAGTGATAGCTATTATTATAATATTTCTCCACAATCTCTCTCTCTCTCTCTCTCTCTCTCTCTCTCTCTCTCTCTCTCTCTCACACACACACACACACACACACACACACACATCCTTCTCCTTCTCTCCACTCCCATCTCTGTCCCTCTTCTCTCTCTTTTTCTTTCTCTGTCTGTCCCTCTCTCTGTTTCTGTCTCTCTCTCTGTCTATGTCTGTCTGTCTGTCTCTCTCTCTCTCTTCCTTCCCTCCTCCTTTCCTCCTTTCCTCTTCTCTCTTTCATCTCCCATAGGATCATTGTTATTATCAAGGACACATCCTTCATGAAAAGGACTCTGCTGCTAGCATCAGTACCTGTGATGGCTTGAGGTAAGAAGCAGATTTTCAATACTCCCTGTGGTGACTAAGCATAATTGCAAAGAAATAGTGAGTCTGTTTGACTTCTGATGGATGTGACAGTATGCTCAATATCTAATTAGAATAGACCCACTTGAATTGCGGAGGTGGGAGAGTTTTGGCCTCTTTTGTGATTCGTGAGAAATACAGATATTTCAAGAAAAAAAGTCAATAAGTCAACATTTCATTTCTTGGCATCACACCAGCTCTATAGGGATGATTCATGGGCCTCCTTTATTTGCCAGTCTGAGAAAGTGAAAAATTGATGCTTCAGAGATAATGAGGATGCCCTGGCCTTGGAAATCTTGAGACAATAAAGTTCAAAGTAAAAAAAAAAGATTTGAAGCAAGAAGTCATCGATTGTCAGAGCTAGAAGGCATATGAAATTTTGTAAGGAAACCTAGCTCCATAAAAGGAGAAGTGACTCCCTGACGAGTAGAGGCTTATTGAGCCTTGAACCTAATGACTTTGGAGAAGGAAGACAAGTCATCCGGCCCCAAACTGACACATGGTTCTAAGGTCTCATCAAATAGAACCTAGAGACTAGTAGATGCCATTGTGATTTTAAGAGGAAAGAAGTTGCTCAAAAAGAAGATGAGAGGAACATGATATGATGACAAAACTCTACTATCCACTCACCTGTGTGACCTTCAGTAGGTTAGTCACTCTGAGACTCAGTTTCCTCATCTGCAAAATGATAGAGTTAGATCACATGATCTGTCAAAGAAATTATTTCTAGCTCCAAATTTATGTTCCTATGAACAAAGGGAAATTAGAGTTCAACATGTGGGACTTCCTTTTGGTCTTCTGTGTTTACTCTGGTATGTCCCCAGAGGAAAAACAGAACTGGGGTTGGCAGCCAGGCTTCTGCCTTTGAGCCCTACAATAGAACTGATTCTTAGCAGCCTGGTCTGACTTGGGGATATGGTTTGTTAAGAAGAGCATTTTTCTGGGGTAGCACAGTAGATAGAGTATGTCCCTGGAGTCAGAAGTACTTGAATTCAAATCTGGCATCAGACACTTAATAGTTGTGTGACCCTGGGCAAGTCACTTAGCCCCAATTGCCTTGTTTAAAAAAAAGAAAATATAGCATGTTTCTCATATGATCTCTATTCACCACCTCCATGTGGACTTTTTATTGTATCCCCCATGTTATTACATATCATAACTTTTGAGTTATGAGCAGCCAAAGCTCCAGGAATAGACATAGTCACCTTTCCACAGCCCCAGAATAGATGGTCTACATTCTCATATTCCACAGGGGATACTTCAGAAAGCATGACCAAAGATATCTCATCGAACCTTTAGAGCACAGTGATCAGGGAGAGCATGCCATCTTCAAATATGAGCACAAGACCCAAGACGCAAGCAACGGCAGCTGTTTGTTATACAACTTTTCCAAATCAGAGGCCATCACTCAGGTCTCCAGATCTGGTATTAGTTTGGAAGTAAGCTGTTTATCTTTTTTATTTATGTCCTTGTTCTGTTAATTCACGATGCTTATGGCTGGAACATAGGAATCACTAAAGAACTGGTTGTTTTCAACCTTCTTAGTGGAAAAAAAATTAAATGGGTTTTATAACTCATTCCAGAAACTGAGGGTGGAAAGGGGGAGGGGGAAGAGAAAGAAAGAGATAGAGAGATGAAGTCATAGTCACATTTGTATTTTAAGCATTTCTCTCCATTACTTTAATGTATCTCTTTCATTTTTCTTCTCTTTATCTATAAAATATAAATTAACAGATATTTCTATATTGTTGTGGGATGATTCAGATGAAAGTCATTGGTAAGAGGAGACATAGTAACACTTTCCTTTTAATCTACCCTAAAGATGCAGATTTACCTAAAAGAAAAGAAATACATTGAACTCTTCATTGTTGCTGATCATGCCTTGGTGAGTTTTTGGAGGAATGGCCTACTGGTCAACCAACAATTTAATACGTACTTAGAGCCCTTGGAGATTGGACAGGCTGTTGGAGGAAGTTATCTTGGGACTTTGGCTAGAGCACTCCAACCTGAAGTGCACTAGGCAGAATCTATGCAATGGGGATTAATGTTTTTTTTTCCTTTTCTTTGGGGTTGTAGGATTAAGAGCTGGAACCATAAAAAAAAAAAAATACTTGTCTTTATAGTGGATTATGACTTTTTACAAGGTGCTCTTACAATCATGAGGAGAAGACTGGTGACCCAAGAGACAGTAATTTCAGTCTGTAAAGAGACCAGAAACTCTGTTGCAAAGGGTTGAGAAGGATGTGGGAGATTAGAAACTAGAAGCAACGAGTGTCCATAGTTTTTCTCTGTCCCTCCCCCCCTTGTAACTTTGCTATAAAGAGAAAAAAAAAAGACCTATGAGGACGACTTGAAAGGCATAAAGGTATAAAATTACCCCTTGTAGAGTGGAAGACATTGTCAGAAAAAGAAACTGAATCAGGTATTTTTGCTTGTTTTTGTTTTTGTTTTTTTAATTCATTTGTTCAAGAGGGAAGGGAGTATTGGAGTATTTCCAGAAACAATTGTGATGTAAATTCAAAAAACACCATTTTTTTTCTTAAAGTAGAACAGTTAGCTTAAGCAAGGTCTAGGGGAAACCAGAAGAATTTGAAGTATAAATTTGGGAAGGAAAGACAGTTCGTGTGGATAGCTTCTGTCACTGAATTTAGGTCTTTTGCTAATCTATGGAGGTGAAGAGATGGAGTAGATAGGCTAAGGAAAGAAGTGTGGGACAAATACTCTGGGCTACCAATTACTGAAATTTTAAAGCTTTTGTCACCAATTAACTCTCTTAAGACTAAAACTAGCCTATGAGGATGGTGCTACATATATTGCTGTTCTCATTTTGAATATGAGGGGATTGAGTCTCAGAGAGATTAAAGGATTTGTTTATAGAAGCCTGGAAGTGTCAGAAGCAGCAATCAAATACAAGATTTTCTCTCTCTCTCCAAGGGTAACATTGCCATGCCAGGTTTTCCTTCTTTTGCTAACTATCCATTTTTGTCCTCAGAGATTTATCTATTAGAAAAAGGATCTTATTTATATTGTTTTTTAGGAATCAGGTGGCACAGTAGATAGAAGGCTAGACCTGGAGTTGGGAAGACCTGATTTCAAAAATGGTCTCAGAACACAAACTATATTATCCTGGGAGTGTCATGAACCTCAGGATCAATTTCTTCTTCTGGAAAATTGAGAATCATGACATCCATTGTCAGAGATATTTTGAATATCAAATGAGATACTGTTCAGAAAATGTTTTTGCAAATCTTAAAGTGTATTTTATTTTAGGTGTTTGCAAGGCAATGGGGTTAAGTGGCTTGCCCAAGGCCACACAGCTAGGTAATTATTAAGTGTCTGAGGTCAGGTCCTCCTGACTCCAGGGCTGGTGCTCTATCCACTCCGCAACCTAACCACCCCTAAAGAGTATTACAAATGCTAATTCTCATTAACATCATCATCATTAATTTACATTATTTTCTTAAAGATTCCAGATAGAAGATATTCATCAGTGATGTTTATCATAATGCTTTTTAAAAACTCATTTCATTTAAAAAAGCATTCTGGATTCATTATTTTTGTTATGAAAAATCTTTTATATATTAAAATTAATTCATTCGATAGTTTATATTTTATTTGTTTTGCTGGCTATCTTTGAAGTTTCCAGCTCTTCACAATTGAGATAGATATTTATGTTTTTAGATTCAAATGCTGACTTTATTTAGATTATTCAACACTTTAAACATCTATCTACTCATGTATCCATCTATCCATCTACTTATCTACCTTACCTAAGGTGAGATGTGATATATGCATGCATGCAAATACAAGTCCATATACGTACACGTGTGTATATTTATTTACATGTGTGTGTAGATGTGTGCATGTGTGCATAGACACGCATAGCTATAGATATTTCAGATACAATTCTGACTATACTCATTTAGGTCACCCAACCACAACTTTCCCATTGAATTTTTGCAACATATTTTGTTTTATCCTTTGAGGATCTATAATAATCTAGAAGTATGATGTACTAATTTATTTCTCACTAATAATCCTATATTCACATTAATTACTTAGATTATGTCTCTACTGAAATTTATAAAACATTAATTTATAAAACTTTTTCCCGACTGTAGTTACTCTTCTTTGTATATAATTAGCTATTAAAATTACTTTGTGCTAGCAATTTGTAAATGAGCAAGAACATTAATAGAATGTAGACATCTGTAGTTATAAATAATATCCTTGATATAAGTAGAATCATCACCAGAGTCCCCTCAAACCTTCATTATAACAGTAGATGATTCTTTGTTTTTTCTTTTTCTTTTTTCATTTCATTCAATCATTCCAGATACTGATTAAAGTCTTTTGAGTATTTGCTTTAAGTCCTGTCTTCTCTTTGTCTTATCTTCAATAATCACAGGAAATAGTCTTATAGCTTATCTCCCGTTCTTTATAGATTTCTCCTTACACATTTCTCCTTTTTGTATTTTCTCATTAAATAACACTTGTTTATCTCCACAAATACGAAGTCCATTCTCATTTTCTTTTCTCTCTGACCTCTCTAAATGTCATCCTGTTGGATAGCAAGCAAAGACCCTAACTTCTATTTGATTCCATAAGGACAAGTGACTTCCCGACAAGCCATTTTCTGAAATCTAGTAAATTGCCTAAGCAGTCTTTTCTTGACATTCTGCCTGCCTTCTCTTTGATTTTTAAAGCTACAGTCATAATAGCTAGAGATTCTGAGATAAACATTCAAAATAGAGCCTTTCAAATTATCACATTCCTCTCCTTTTATGTGTCTCTTCCTTCTTCCTCAAAACCCTATGTATATGTAGCTATAATGCATATGTTTTTATGAATATATATAAAGCATATATATTATATTAGTATATAATTTATATACTCATTTGAACCCTACATAGAATTTTACATGGTTTATGAGATGAGAGGTAGCATCATGCACCAAATAAAGAATCTTCCAACAATCCAGGATTCAAAAAGATCTGAGTTCAATTTCTACCTTCGACACATGCTGCCTTTGGGAAAGACAATAACTTCTCATAATGTCAGACACTTTTCTAAAATTTTAAGTTATAGCTTTGAAATCTCAAGTCTGGATACACACACACATACACACACACACACACACGTGTGTGTGTGTGTGTGTGTATGTGTGTGTGAATGTAACCTGAAGGCATTCTTTTCAGTTTTCTACCATCAATTTTTTATCAGTTAAAAAATTAAATAATTAGTCAATAGTTAGCCAATAAACATGAATTAAGGACTTACTATCTGCCAGAGACTGTATGTGTTGAGTATTCAAAGAAAGACAAAAATGTCCCTGTTTTTGAGGATCTTTCGATCCACTCCTTCTTTATAATTTTGCATATAACATCCACAAATTTTTTTTTAATGCATTACAGAAATGAGAGTCCCTTCCCTCAAATACCTTAAATTCTCCAAGGAGAAATAAATAAACATAGGTAATGGAGAGGTTGGGGAAGACTGTTGATATGGATTCTCAGTTATCTAAATTCTATTATCTAATCTGTTTCCTTAATTGAATTTTCTGTTTTTATCCATTACTAGAAAGATAGCTTTTCATAATTATTGGGAGACTTCAATGAATTGCTTGCAATTAAAGATCACATTACAGAAACAGTAACCCACTTTTTTGAAAAGTAATGATGATAGGAATGTTCCACATCAGACTGCATGGGAAGTAGATGAGGCAGCACAGTGCAATGGAATGAACAGCCTATTTGCATTCTGATATTTGAGGTTAAAACTTAGATAGGCTTGACCTCACTTGGGAGAATATGGGAAAATCACGTTGTTGGTCTGGGCTTCAGTTTCCTCATCTGTAAAATGGGAAGGTCAGATGGAGTGACTTCTAAGCTGTCTTCCAATAAGTCAATAAACATTTAATAGACATCTACTATGAGTTAAAGACTAGGGATACAAAAAGAGGCAAAAACCAGTTCCTGCTGGCAAACTTTTGGTTTTATGTCTGTGATCTGTATTTTTTTAAATCAAACTTGTATTTTCACTATAATAGAGGGTAGTTCTGTGAAGAAACTCCTTTGATGCTTGTTCAACAGGGAAGGGAGTAAGGACTATTTCAAGAACACACACATACACATATGTGACACACATGACACATATGTATACTGCACACATAGATATCTACACAATACACACAAATGCAATACACACTTATATTCATGCATGCATATACAGACATATACACCTATCCATCCACATCTCTCTCTCTATATATATACATATATATATATATATATATATATATTTACATTAACACACCAAAAATTAGTCCTGGAGAATTGACTTGAACATTATAAATTTAGGTCAAGGATGGGGGGGCGAACATCTGGCCCATGGGCCATAAATGATTTGGTCTGGTATTGCCATGGCAACTTCAGCTGAGGAGCTTTTTAAGGGTTAATTAGTCTCCTACATTTTTAAGTTGATAATTCTGTATGGCCAACAAATAATGTTATAAATATTCAAATGGCCCTTGTCAAGAAAAAGTTCCCCTGAGCCTGGTATGGGTGGTCATATGGCTAATAAATGTCTGAAGTTGGATTTGAACACAAGTCTTCCTGAATCTCAGACTGCTTCTCTATCCACTGTGACATTGCCTCTAGTGATCAGTATATAGAGGCAAGGACAGATCTCTAAATGCAAATGAATACTAGAGAAGAAGGAGGAAAAAAGGTAGTTAAAATAAATTAATATGCCAAAAATAAACATAAAAAGAAGGCAAAATAGCAAAAATGGAGGGGAAAGGAGGGCATATATTATCAGAGCTCAAAAAAAGAGTTGTTCATTTCCACTTTTAAGGAGTTCTTATTATATAATCCCATTCGTCTCATTGGAGATGGCCCAGTGGACACAGTGCTGGTCTTGGGGTCAATAAAACCTGAGTTTTTTTTTTCCAACCTCAGACATTTATGAGCTGTATGACCCTGAGCAAGTCACTTGACCTCAGTCTGCCTCAGTTTTCTCAACTGCACAAAGGGGGCAATAATAATAATACCTACTTCACAGGGTTTTTATGAAGATAAAATGAGATAACTAGCGCTGGTTTTTATTATCTTCCCTTCACTTACCAAATCCTTTCACCTTAGCCAGAATCTTGTACATTAGTAGCCTATAGGAAGCATGCTAATATAATAGATGAGAAAGCTGAGCCCCAGAGAGGCTCTGGCTTTGGGATGATAAGGAGGTAAGATAAGCCACTTGAATATTTCCTCATCCTGTGGGTCTCCAAGATCCCTTCCAGTACAAATACTGTAGTTCTCTGACTCTGAATCATAGTTAGGAAGATGTTAGGATAAAGGATTTGAAGAGAGTCATCTGTGACTGAGAAGACAATGCCCTTTATTTAGACCTCTGTTGGCTACTCTGTAAAATGAGGGATATGGATTATGTACCTTCTCCAGTCCTTTCTGGGCAGCTGGGCGGTACAATGAATTGAGTGACAACTCTCTGGAACCCAGTGGGCCTGAGTACAAATTCAGCCTCGGACCTTTCCTGAGTGACCTTGGTCAGGTCACTTAACCCTGTTTGCTTCAATCCCTCCTTTTTAAAATGAGCTGGAGAAGTAAACTTTTATAGACCAAGATAACTCCAATAGGATCACTGAGAGTCAATCAGGGCCTAACAGCAAGGTCCTTTATAGCTAAATATCAAATGTTACCCTGATTTTCAAAAAAAAGGGGGAAAAAGAGTTTATTATCTATAGAGCAGTAAGGTTGACTTTAATTCCTGAGAGAATTATAATCTGGGTCATTAAAGCAATGGTTGCTAAGCATCTAGAAAAGGAAGCAGTGATAATAAGAGCCAGCATGGTTTCATCATTGTCAGGTCATGTCAGACTAACATTATTTCTTTTTTTGATAAAATTCTAAACTAGCAAATCAAAAGAATTCAGGGCATATAGTTTACCTGGGTTTTAGCAACTTTTAATAAAGTATTTCATACCGTTCTTATTGAGAAAAATGAAGAGATATGAACTAGATAATAACATTGAATGGGCTCAAAGTTGGTTATATGACTATATTCAAACCTGCGGGGATAAAGAAATGGTAGTTACACTGTATTCTACTTTGATTAGACCTCCCAGAGTCCTGTGTTCAATTGGGCCAGTGCCAGTTGAAAAAAGAGGTCATTGAAAAACTGGAGAGTGGAGCAGATAAGTGGATGGTGGATAGAATGCCAGTTCATGTGTCAGGGGTTCAAAACTGACCTCAACCATTTAATATTTACCTAATTGTGTGACCTTGGGCAAGTCACTTAGCCCCCATTACCTTGCAAAAACAAAACAAAAGAGAAAAGCTAGAGAGTAACTAGAGATGGACAACCCCAATGGTGTAGAATGCAATTATCTTCTTACACAGAAGAGGAGGCGGTTAACTTTAAGAAGAGAAGACCCAGGGAGGAGCCTATAACTGTATTTAAGTATTAAAGGGCTGCCATTTAAAAGAACAATCGTGCTAGCTATGTTTAACCTCATGAACATCTCCCTAATACTTTTTCTTTTGTTATTCAATCATGTTCAACTCTTCATGATGCCATTTGGGGTTTTCATGACAAAAATACTGAGTTTGATGTTTCTTCCTCCAGTTCTCTTTACACATGAGAAAACAGGCAAATAAGATTAAGTGACTTGCAGAGGGTCACATCGATAGAAAATATCTGAGATCAGATTTGAAATCAGGAAGTTTTCCCCATTCTGGCTACCCAATTCACTATGACACAATCTAGCTGCTCCAGGGAGTTAAATTAAAACTTAAATAACTCAAAATCCATGTCATAGAAAGATGTTTGCTCATTGTACTATATGCTGTATAAGGAACCGATGATTCTTTCATTCCTGACTTCAGGGCCAGACTTTTTCAAGGAATTGACTAAAATTCATTATAAAAGGAGGGAAAATAATTTTTTTCTTCCATTACTGCTATTAATTTTTTTTGGATCATCCATGAATAGATTATTAGTTGTAACAATGAGGAAAACCCCCACATGGATAAGATCCCAGGGTCATTGGTATATTGGGTCATTTTGAAATGTAAAAACTCTTTTCTAGAGCTTTTTCTCTTCCTATCTAACAGAGGTTTCCCAAAATTGTGTTTCCAGTACCATAGACACAACCATCTGCAGAAATGGCTGCGTACCCGGATCTTCGGCATGGTCAATTTTGTCAACATGGTAAGGAAGATACACGGCAGCCTGACAGAAGGTCAAATACCACTGAACAGACTTTTGAGAATAGGTAGTGAGGAAGGAGCACAAACCACCCACCTGCGAAACAAATTTTGTTTATTATTTTTGTTCCTTCCTTCTCAATCTTATCATAAATAGTTCCCTGAAGCAATTCGATGGGACCAGATGGATTGCAACTGGCCTTAATAGAGGACTTTTCTATGCCAAGACTACCCAGGTTTTCCAAAATCAAATTCTTCCTTTATTTCCATACATAAATGAAAACATGCTGACTTAGAACAATTTGACAAGTTCAGTTCTCAAATCATAATATGAGATGTCATAAGTATGATTATCTTAATTTTCCTGTTGTTCAGTAATTTCAGATAATTTGTGCCCATATTTGGGGTTTTCTTGGCAGAGATACTGGGATAGTCTACCTTTTCCTTCTCCAACTCATCTTACACATGAGGTAACAGGCAAAACAGGGTTAAGTGACTTGCTCCAAGTCACACAGCTACTAAGTATGTGAGGTTGGATTTGAATTCAGGTCCTCCTGACTTCAGATCTGATGCTGTATCTATTATTCCACCTTGTAGTCCATTATTGGATGAGGAAATGAGGACTCAACCAATTAATCAGCAAGTAGTTGTTAGGTATGAATGATATAGCCATATGACTCTAAATTGATTATTATATCTGTGCGATCCTCTTCTATACAGAAGTCATGGTGGTAGTAGTAGTAATAGTAGTAGGAGTAGGAGTAGCAGTAGTAGCAATAGCAGCAGTAGGAGTAACAATAGGAGTAGCAATAATAGTAGTAGTAGTAGTAGTAGTAGTAGTAGTAGTAGTAGTAGCAGTAGTAGTAGTAGTAGTCGTAGTAGTAGTAGTAGTAGTAGCAGTAGTAGTAGTAGTCGTAGTAGTAGCAGTAGTAGTAGTAGTAGTCGTAGTAGTAGTAGTAGTAGTAGTAGTAGTAGTAGTAGTAGTAGTAGTAGCAGTAGTAGTAGTAGTAGTAGTGGTAGCCACCAGACACAACAGATTTTAAACTTTTCTAGGCAGGAGGGTCCCTATATTTATCAGTCCAAGGAGAACAAGGACTAGATTGACGATTTCACTGATGTGGATGGCACTCCCTATCAAAGAGCATTCCTTTACCCATATTGTTCTCACACGCTCCATCACATACAGATTCGGAGAATTTCCTGGCTCGCCAGGATGTAGAGTCCCACGCTCAGGCTTTCCTGGTCAGTGTGTGACAGGAGTAGGACTCAAACCCACATCTCCTGGTGTTAAGACCAGCTCCTTAGCACTATAGCATTCTATCTCTCATATAGAAGTATAAGCAGAAGATGTGCAAATTGTTGTAGTGGGAAGGCATCATGAAATCACAGCTTTAGAGCTAAAAGGATCTGAGAAGGAATCCTATGCTGTCTTCCCCTTTTAGGACTGAATGAATCAAGCCTCATAGAGAGGATCTATTCAGATCACACAATTACCAAGTGATTAAGTTGTGATTTAACCTTAGTCTTGGGACTTAGGTCCATGCACAGGCAAATGCCAAATCATCTTGACTTCCAATACTTAAACTGATTAATTCCCCACCCTATTCCTAGGGTGTGTTGAGGTGGTACCATAGTGCACAGTGGGCCAAGCTTACAGTCAGAAAGACTCCTCTTCCTGAGTTCAAATTCAGCCTCATTTACTCGAAGCTGTGTGACCCTGGGCAAGGCACTTCACCCTTTTTGCCTCAGTTTCCTCATGTGTAAAAAATGAGCTGAAGATGGAAATTTCAAACAACTCAGGAATCTTTACTAAGAAAAACTCAAAGGGATCCAAAGAGTCAGACACACCTGAAGAGCAACTACTATTCTCAGGCCTCAACTACTGCTCGGCTGTACTTTTATACTTTCCCTTTCTTTATCCACTTGTGAATTGGTCTAAATCTATATTCTACTCTATTCTTGAATCTCTTGTTCCTTTGCCCTCTTGCCACTCACCCCTTGCCAAGATGAAACTGTTTATTGTCCCATCTGCCTCCTCTTTTCTACTCACATTCTGATGAACAAAGCTAAAAATATTTTCCATGGACTGTGCAGACTAGGTCCACTCTAACTGCACCCCCAACCCATGAATTCATTAAACACCTCTGTGCTGATGATCCATCCATCGATTTGTCCAGACCTAAGCTTCCTCCTCTTCTCTAGTCTCACATTTCCAACTGCTTAATGGATATATTGAACTGCTTACTCTGTGGGCATCTGAGATTTAACAAGTATGAAATAAACTTATCTTTTCTGCAAAATAATCCCTTCTTTCTAACCTTCCTATTGCAATTGAGGATTTTCCCAGTCACTCAGGCTTGTATCTCTTGGGGTCATCCCCAACTCTTCACTGTCTTAACTCCCTCCACATTCAATTTATATCCAAGGCCTTGTGATATTACCTTTATGCTATCTCTGCAATATGCCCCCTCATCTGCTGTGATATTACTACCACACTAGTACATGTATCACTTTATGTCTAGCAGGATTCCCTGCCATGAGTCTTTCTTCCCTCCAGTCTGTCTTTCATTCAATTCAGCTTTCAAAGTGACCTCCTGTCATTCACCTACTCAGTAAACTCCAGTGATTCTCTTTCTTTCTCTCTCCCCCCCTTTTTGTTTCTGGCTCTGTCTCTCCATCTCTGTCTCTTCTTTCTGCCTCTTTGCCTCTCTCTCTCTCTCTCTCTCTCTCTCTCTCTCTCTCTCTCTCTCTCTCTCCCCCCTTCCCTCCCTGCCTCATATTCAGGATATGAATAGAAAATCCTCTGTTTGTCATTCAAACATCTTCATGACCCATTCACCCCACACAGGTCTCCAGTCTTTTTAAATCTTACACCCATACCATGTTTACTCTAGGGTCTCCATCTATAGTGGAATAGATGTTCTCCCTCTTCATTTTCACCAGTTGGCTTCCCTCAAGTTTCAGATAAAATGTACCTTTTCAAGAAGTATTTTTCATTTCCCTTTAATTCTAGCACCTCCCCTTTATTGATAATTTCCAATTTATCCAATATTTAATTTGTTAATGCATATTTGTTTGTGTATTGATGCACATTAGACTATGAACCCCTCTTTTGTTGTTGTTGGTCAATCTTTTTAGTTGTCTTCAACTCTTCATGAGCCTATTTGGGAATCTCTTGGTAGAGACATTGAAGTGGTTTGCCATTTCCTTTCCATTTCATTTTACAGATAAGGCAACTGAGGCAAACATGGTTAGGTGACTTGGTCACCTTCACACTGTTAGTGTTTGAGGCAAAATTTGAATCCAGGAAGGTGAGTCTTCCTGAAACTAGGGTCATTGTTCTATGGTAGCCCTAGTGGCCTTTATGAGCTCCTCCAGAATAGGAAATATTTTTGTCCATCTTTGTATTTCTAGGGCTTAGTTTCATGCCTGGAGTTGAGTAACTGCTTTATATATTTTTTTGATTGACTCTCTTTTCCCATTACAAAATCAGCTCTTTAAGGGTGGGATTGTCTTGCTTGTCTGTAAGTGTATTGTTAACACTTAGCACGATGTCTGAAAATATTTAATATTTAATAAATGCTTTTTCATATAATAACAGACTATTTTCATGATCCAGTACTAATCTCTAGAAATAAAGATTAAAAAGGTATGTAGGCAGTACTTATCCACAAGGAGTTTAAATTCTAATGGGAAAAGACTGCACATAAAGGGGAGCTTAAACGGGAAAAAGAGCTCACTTCCAGAACAGGGTGTTTTAGAGGAGGTCCTAGGGAAAGCATGGAGAATAAATACACCAATAACTATGGGTTCACTTTCATTCAAAAAACTTTGACTCAGAGAGACTATAATGACTTTTAAGTGAAGGAAGGAAGGAAAAAATAAACAATGAAGGGAGGAAATGAGAAAGGAAACAAGGGAAAAAAGGAAGAAAAAAGGAAAGGAAGGAGGGAAGGAAGGAAGGAAGACACAAAAGTATTTTTTCCCCTTTTGAACAGCTTTATAAAACTTTGAATATTCAAGTGATCTTAGTTGGTCTTGAAATGTGGACAAATGGAGATAAAGTAGAAGTCAATTCCAACCTGGGCACTACCCTCCTTTACTTTGGTGGCTGGCAGGAGACAACTTTGAAAAAAAGAAAGAATTTTGATCATGCTCAGCTCCTCAGGTAAGTGATCCTAATCTTCTCTGGAAATGGAGAGAATATCCATTTGCTGGGAGACTTTCCCCTCTGCTCTGTGGACAAAAACTTCTGGAAGGAAGTTCATTTGAATTTGTGAAGGTGGGGAAGTGTATTGGTTTAATCCCATGCATTGAGTCACAGTAAATTTCCCAATGTTCTCTTCTGTTGCTTTATGAAAGTGATTTTTTTTCTTTCCCAATTCTGATGGATAATAGACAAAATGAAACTGCCAATGGAATTTATTTTATTTTAACCAAGTGATATAAGAAAGAAAAAATAGTTCTGGAATTACCTTATTTCTTTCTCAATACCTCTCAGCTTTTCACTGAAATTATCTGTGATTGTGCTCCTTCACCAGAAATCAGGGTCTCATGACCCAACTCAAGGTATGCTTGCCTCTACTTTGCCTGCATCTGGCAGCCACTGATTATCAGATCTGAATTGGGGTCCTATTGACCATCCAATCAAAACTATTCAGACAAATGAAGAAACTCAGATGAAAAGAGTTTAAAGGAATTATCCAAGGTCGCAATAGCTACTAAGCATCAAAATAGGGAATTTGAATCCAAATCTCTGGATTCCAAAATTATTATTCTCATCACTCTCTTAAATGGAAGGACTGAAAGAGAAGCATACTGGGAGCAAAGACATAAAAGTGGAGATAATTATCCCAATGTCAGAGGGTCATTATGAAGTGCAAATCCTATGACTCAAGCAAAATGATTTTCAAAACAACACTATAAAAAATCTGTTATTATTTTCACACCAACAACACTGATTCAGGAAATGACTCAACTCTTACCATCATGAAGAATATATTTCTCTTTTCTTTGCAGTGGAAATTGGCTCTCACAGAATGCTCAAGGAACAGCCTACCCCTGGGGGATGTGTGTGCCCTATCACTCCTCTAGTGTTGTGAAGGTGGGTTCTTTTCAGGAAGGAGCAAGGCATATATTTTGTCACTTCTTCCTAATGACTGAATTGGGGAACACAGTGGATTTAAAGTGCTGAGGCAGATCTGGCCTGGAAGTCAGAAAGGAAAGGTAACATCAATTAGTGAACAGAATATAGCTTTAGATAAGAAAAGTCCTGGCTTTGAATTATGCCTTATACACTTTGGTTGTTCAGTCATTTTCAGTCTTATCTGACTTTTCATGATCCCATTTGGAGTTTTCTTGGCAAAAATCCTGGAGTGATTTTCCATTTGCTTCTCCAATTTGTTTTACGGATGAGGAAACTGACTTGCCCAGGGTCACATATCTAGTACCTGAGGACAGATTTGAACTCAGAAAATAGAATTCTCCTGATTCCACCTCTGGGAACTATGACTCCTCTTAGATGTTCCTAGATACTATTTGGCTCATGCAAATTATCTAATGTGCCTGAATTGTAGTTTCTGTCCTATAAAATGAGGGTGTTGGACTCAGTGATTTTTAAGGATCCTTCCAATTCCAAATGAATTATCCAAATATGCTGTTGAAAATAAAATCCTAAACTATCAGAACTAGTGCAAAGTACATTGGGTTGCCCCCAGGGGGTAATGCGTTTTCCATGATTAGAAGTTAGGGAGCAGAAACTAGAGAATTACTTATCAGGTATAGGGTGCATTAAATGACCTTTATTGTTTCTTCTAGCTGAGAGTCTGAAAGATTCCCATAAGTAAAAGATACTCTGACTTTTCTTTCTTGGAAAATTTGGGATGAAAGCTTCATAGATCACTACTAAAGGGGGGAGGGGAAGGAAGCAAAAGCAGTTAAAATAAGTCTTGTTCAAAATTTTTTTAAAAATGATCCATGAAGGCAAAGTATCAGGATTATTAAATGTCACATGCCCACAAATGGGAATTACTTATAACTTATGGAATTTAATCAGTGATGCAGCAAAGAAAGATGCCATCCTTTTTAATGAGAAAATACAGGGTAAACAATTTCATATATCATGCCCAGACATCCATCCAAAGACTTTCTGGAAAACTCCATATCTGCAGACTCTAAATCTTTGTCTTATTTCTGGAGGATCATGCTTGTTCCTACTTTTTTTCTCCATCAAAGTATCCTTTCTTACTTGGGCCTCATGTTTTGACAGGGATGCTGTGGAAAACCTCCACTCCCAAATTTTACTACACTAGAGAAAATTAAGGTGGAACCAGTCCATTATACTGTCTTTACTTCTTTGACTTTAGCTTTGCAAATGAGTGGGTATAGTGTCCAGTCATAGGAAGGGTCCATGGTGCTATTCATTTTTTCACATTTCAGTAATGAAACTTTTGCATCATAGACATAGGATGACAGTCAAAGTTAATAGAATAATCACTTAATGATGTGCCATCCACAGACCAGATTACAGCACTTTTCTCTAAGTCAGTGGAATCAAAGTACTAATATTGGGACTCCTAGACTTGGGATTCATCTCTGTAGATTAAAATGTATATAACTTGAATTCCATTCTTTGATATTTGTTAACCAATACCTAGCCAAGTCACCTGACTTGTACCTTACTCAGACAGATCTCTAAGACTTATCTATCAAGTCATAGATGGATTGAGTTATGTTCCAGAGAAAAGATTACCCATAGAGGAGATCCCTGATAATAGTCCCACCCACCCAGACTTGTGAAGATTAAGGGAGGTCATTATAAAGCAATGGCATAGAACCCTGCTCATGAAGGTACTATATGTTTTCATCATCATCATCATCATCATCATCATCATCATCATCATTATTAATTACTATTATTATTGCTATTATTTCATAGTTATTTTATATATTCACTTCAGTCCAAAGGTGAGTCCACTGAGCTGGAAGTATTAAGATTGCACCCCCATACTGATCACACAATTATTTTCTTTCCATCTTGGTTTGTTTACTTGAGGTCTCCATGCTCCCTCCTGGATTTTTCTGTCATATTTCCAAACCCTCCATATTTTCAAATACCTCCATAACTCAAAGATATCAAATCCATTTCAAGAAGAAGTCAGTGACTTCATTATCTTTGTTAACTCCACAACACTTTGCCCATGATAGGACTGAGAATATATTTGCCAAAATCAATTATAAAGATAAAAAGATTGCTGTGAGATGTTTGATAGAACAGAGCTTTAGGAATACAAAAGAATATTGTTGGGCAGGTAGGTGGCTCAGTGGATAAAGCACCAGCCCTGGAGTCAGGAGGATCTGAGTTTAAATGTGGCATCAGATACTCAATAATTACCTAGATGTGTGACCCTGGCCAAATCACTTAATCACATTGCCTTGCAAAAATTTTTAAAAAAGAATATCATTGTTACACTGAATGGTGAAAATATAATTTTCTAGAATGTCAGAACTAGAAAGTCCCCAAAATATAGCATGTCAGACTTTGGCCGAACTTTCAGATAGTGACTGGAAGAGTTGAGAGAGGCCTTACAATATAGGCTAGAATTTTTAGAAGATATTTTAGAATATACAACAGAGCTACGATAGGTTTTAGAAATCTAATACCCTTATTTTACAGAAAAGGAAAACGAAGTTAATAAATTGTTTGAGATCACAGACTATTAGAACTGAAAAAGACCTTAGAGCAGAGAATGTCAGAGTTGGAAGAATCTTAGAAGAGAGAATGTGAGAACAAAAGATGTAAAATGAGTTGGGAGAATTCTTAAAACAAACAAATGGTAGATCTGGGAGGGATCTAAGAACAGAAAGCATAAAAAGGTTGTGCAAACAGAGACTACGGCTGTAGAACATAAAATGCCAAAGGTAAATGTGACCTTGAAATATCATTTTTTTCAGGAAATCTTAGAAATGATCAAAGCTTCTCATTTTAAAAGGAGGGAACAGAACTCTAGATAGGAGATCAGTTGACAAGGTCACTGGTCAGTAAGTGACAGATCCAGAATAAAGCACCATTCCTCATGTCTTCTAGATCAGTTCTCCTTTTGTTTTAGCTTACTGTGTGCTAATTGTCACCAATGTATGTTTATTATACCAGGATCATTTACATGATACCAACATGGTGGCTGACAAGATGGCCCATGAGCTGGCCCATAGCCTTGGAATGCAGCATGACACCTATCCCTGCACTTGTTCTTATGGACGATGTGTGATGGATGGAGGAGGAAGGTGAGAACATTCCTTTGGGGATGGAGGAAGGGGAAAGAGGAGAGGAACCACTATGGCATTTCTTTGAGTAGCTTCAGATTCCAATTCTATCTGGTGAATCTCTAATGCCATCCTGAGGAAGAGAGTGTCTCGTATTCCTATAGCTAAGTATGAACTCTATTCAAGAATAAATAGTCTGAGATAAGGTTCCACTCATAGAAATATGATAATACGTAATTGAAATTTGCATATAATAATCAGTCATTAGGGTAATCTTTCAAAAAAATCAGTCTTGGCTCCTAGGTACAAGTCCCAATAAGTTTGGACTTATTCACAGTCTCCTGCATTCCCAGTAATGCAAGAGGATTAGCTGGTTCCCAAGGCTTCTGTAAACAATGAATAATTCCTATTTCTGGACCAGTTACTACTTGAATACAGAAGAGACAACTTAAGAAGAATGTCACCTGAAAGGGATTCCCAGAAACAATTCTAGATTTTTGGAGGGGACTCCATGCATGGGTCAATCATGACCATAAGGGCCCTAACAAGCAAGATCTTAGGCCCATTAAGAATTCATAAAATTATCATTTTGACAATCTGGTCAGTTTTGAATTGCAAATATGTGCCGAATCTCAGGGCCAATCCACATCTATTTACTAAACATCTGGAAAGTTGCCAGATTTCTTCCCAATGAGGTCAGACTAGATGGATATTTTATGGTTCCTGACCTCGAGAAACTTTAACTCACTAAAGAAACCAAGACCATGCTCATAAATCAATCAACTAATCAATAGAAGAGAATATATTCAGCATCTATTAAATGTGAAGCAAAGGGAGTACAAAGATAAAAGTGACCTAATCCCTTCTCTCAGAATGCTTACATGCTATGTATATGTGGGGGTAGCTACAAAGCAGATACCAGATGTCTTGAGGGGGGTAGGCTGCAATTAGCTGGGAGGGGCAGTTGCGGTGTAGAAGGTGACATTCAAGCTGGGTCTTGGAGATAAGGGAGGTTTAAGAAATGGAGATGAGAAGAGTGGGTACTCCAGTAAAGGAGGGCATAGGGATGAAAGAGGGAAGGTTATGTATGAGGAAGAGTTTGAAGACCAGAGCAACTCAAATGGAGCAAGGAGGGATTGGAGAGCCCTGGAATTGGACTGGAAAGGTAGGTTAGGAATAGTTTTGGAAGGGCATTGAATATGAATTTGCAATGTGCCAGTTGATTATGGGCCAGCTGACTACATGCCAGTTATCAAGCTAATTGTCAGAGATATAAATAAAAATGAGCAAAATTTCCCCTACTGAGAAGGAGATTACATTCTAATGACAAAGATGGTACATGAAGGGGGACTAGAAGGAGGATGCTTAGGAGTGGTTTATATGCCTTCCTTGAGGAAAACAGGTAAATATGGCAGAACTTAAATGAAGCCCAACTTGTGAGGTAATGAGAAGAATGGGGTTTAAAGAAGGAAACTTCTACAAATCTAGATCAGCTTGTTTGGCAGCTGCTCAGTTTAGAGTTACCCATAGCACAGAGTGTGAGTGACTTGTTTAGGGTCATACAACAAATAACTGGGTGTTTAAGGTAAGTCTTCCACCAGAGCTTTCTTGCTCTAAGATGCTATGCATTGCACTACATTGCCTCTTCCTGGAGGCACTACCTGGAGTAGTGACAATGAGTGCTTTAGAAATTCAGGAAAGGAAAATTAGTATGGATAAAAATGGTTGGAGGAGGTTTTATGGAAGGAGATGAGACCTGTCCTGTACCCTGAAGGAGAGTAAAGAATGGGATCTAAAGAGAAATGGACGATGCCAGCCACATGGAGCACATCACCATAAGTTTGGAGTTCCCCTATTTATGGGAAATATGATGAACAGTTGAAAGGTAACCAGCGGGGTAGAATCTGGATGCTGTAGGACCTTGTACCCATAATATGTGAGGGTTAGCTGAAGAAATGGACTTGTTTAGCCTGGAGAAGAGGGGGCTGAAGGGTATTATGGGAAGCATGATAGGAACCTGAATGTAAAGCACAGAACATCCAACAGGATGTGGTGGAACAAATTGTTTTGCTTAATTAACCTGTCTGAACATGAGTTCATACAAAAGGTTGGCAAAAAGAATTAGATGTTAGGGAGAGCTAGGTTGCACAGTGGCTAGAGCACCAGCCCTGGAGTGAGGAGTACCTGAGTTCAAATCTGTCCTCAGATGCTAAATAATTACCAAGCTGTGTGGCCTTGGGCAAGCAACTTAACTCCATTGCCTTGCCAGAAACAATTTTTTTTAAAAAAGAATTAATTTTAGTGTCTCCCAAGGCTCTCAACCCTCTTCTATTTTCTATTACACACACACACACACACACACACACACACACACACACACACAAACACACACATACAAATAATGTCTCTTGCTGTTCTTACTAGCTCTCATGAATTAAATGATCATTCAATTCCAATGATTTCCATCCCTATATTCCCTCCTCTATAGTCTTTCTCTGAGATCTAATTTCATATCACCAATTGTCTTTTGACCATCTTCAACTCTCAAATAAACTTTTCCAAAACAGAGCATTCTTCCCAGAGAGGCAACTTTTCTTAATGTCTCTATTTCTCTGGAGGGTGCCACCATCACAATCATTCCAACTTCAATGTGATTTTTCAGCTCTTCAATCTTTCCTTACACAGCCAATTCTTTGTCATTGCTCTTTACATCATTTCTCTTATTAATCTCTTTCTCTCCATTCACCTAGGCATCAAGTACATTCAGAAACTTGTTACCTTTTCCTTGGACTGTTGTAAAAATCTTCTCAGTGGTCTTCATGTCTCCTTTCACTCAGTAGCCAAAGTGATTTTCCTAATGTTTAGGTCTTCGTATCTCACCCTCCTACTCTTCTCCAATGTTGGTAACTTCCAAGAACAAAAGTAAAGTCCTCTGATAGTTAAATCCCTTCAGAACCTGACCCTTCTAATGTTCCTACCTTCCTTCTACTTTCCTTCTCTATCATTAGAATTACTTCCAGAAAGTATTGGTTACTTCCAAAGGGAGTGGGTTTGCTTCACTGGAAAAGCCTTCAATGAGAACCTGGGTGACTACTGTTGGGTACCTTGCAGATGAGGTTCCTTTTCTTATTGAATGAGAATAAAAGTCTGAAGCACAACTCCTAGGAGGAGGGGGAGGAGCAGAATGAGCAACAGTAGCAAGAGGAGCAGTAATAGTATCAGTAGCAGCAGCGACATTAGTAGTAGTAGGGTTAGCTGGGTGACCTTAGATAAGTCACTTAAACTGATTGCCTTACATCCATTTCCAGTCATCCTGATTCATATTTCTCCACTGGACTCAGATGGCTGTGGAGGAGAAAGTGAGGCCGGTGGCAAAGCACAGGCTTGTCATGGCATCACCTCCCTTCTTTGAGAACAAAGTAGGAGCAGCAGCAGCAGCAGCAGCAGCGGAAGTAGTAAATGCTGCTAATAGTTGCCAAATCCTTTATGTTTCTTATCTCACTTGATCATCACGACTCTGGGAGGTGAGGACCATTAATATCCAAATTTTATAAAAGAGGAAACTAAGGCTGAGAAGGAGTATGTAACTGATCCAGAGACAAGTAAATAGGAAGAGATTGAGACATCTTACTCATTGCAAGTCCCGTGCTCTTACCTCCATATCATCTAGCTGCCTCAGCCTATCTCTCTTTTATATCTCTACTCTTACCATCTCCTCTACCTCTTAGAATCTTGGATTCTATACCTGGGACCACCTTGGGCTTCAATAGGCCAGATGTGGTCTTCTATAGCAGACCCATATAGCAATCATATTTTCTGGGCATTTCTAAAACACACTTAACCACAAATTTTCTGGTGCCCTTCATGCTCTGTCTTTGTCATTGGAATATAATCTCTTTCTCAGTGGGGATAACTTTGCTTGCTTTATTTATATCTCTCACAAATAGCTGGCATTTGTAGGCATTTAATCAATGTTTTATCTATCATTTAATTCATCCATCTCTATCAATCAATCTTCCTTCAATATCTATCATCCAACCATCCATCCATCCACCCATCTATCTATATATTTCTCTGTCATTTATCTATCTGTCTATCTATCTATGGTAACTAGATGGTGCTGGGGTAGAGTGCTGATCCTGGAGTCAGGAGGACCTGAGTTCAAATCCAGCCTTAGACATGTGTTAGCTGTATGACCTTGGACAAGTCACAACTCTGAATGTCTCACATCCAGGGTCAGTTCCAGTCATACTGATTTGTATCGGATCACTGGACCTAGATGACTCCAGAGGAGAAAATGAGACTGGTGACTTAACACAGCAACCTCTCATCCAATCCAACTCATTTGCTTGTCATGGCATCACCTCCCTGATGTTATGACCTTCTTTGATAACAAAGGACAAGCATCATCATCTATCTATCTATCTCTGTCTCCTGGTTTATTTATCTCTCTTTGGTAACAAACTATTCTTTTTGACTTTAGTACTTATAGAACAAGAAGCTCAATGCCTTCTTAGTTAAGTCCTATGATAGGAAAGTGCAAGGTTCTTCCTGGATGGGTAGGGGTTAAGGACAGGCCATCTCTCCTCCTCCTACCTTGTGCAATGCAATTGAATTGACCATCTCTCTCATCCTTACAGTGCTGGCTGCTAACTCCCCCAACTCCATGGCTTTGTATTGGCCATGCCCTCCCCACCTCTACTTCCTGAAGTCCTCCTCTTTTATAAGAGGCATCTCAGGTGCCGTTTTCTACCTGGAGTTTTTCCTCATCCCCACCAATGCTAATGCTCTCCTTCCCCAACTACCATACATTTAACTATTTAGTATGTATTTGTATTGAGATAGACAGACATAAATATATATATATAATAAATATCACATACCTGCACACACATACATATATGTGTACCTGCGTGCATGTTTTATACACATATGTGCAAACATGTAGGTTTACAGATAGATCTACTGCATAGTTATATCTTGCCTATTAGAAGATAGACTTCTTGGAGTAGAACTTGCTTTGCTGTTTATGGGGTGTAATCCCATCACAAGGTCTCTCACATCGGGAGTGTGGAATAGATGCATGTTGATTGATTTATTGATTTCTATAATAGCATGGGAAAGATTTAATTTTTGAAAACAAAAACCCCCCAAAAATTTCTTTCATAAGAATCTAAAAGCAATTTAACTGGGAAGCTCCAGGGGTTGATCATGAGTAATAAAAAGGCTTTTAGCATTTATTAGTGATGATTGTGTCCTTCTGGAGCATGTCATTAGCCCTGCAGGCCACCTTCCCACCTTCAGAGCAGAGCTAATCTCTCTTCTCTCTCTCTCTCTCTCTCTCTCTCTCTCTCTCTCTCTCTCTCTCTCTCTCTCTCTCTCTCTCTCTGACTTTCTCATTCCCAGCATCCCCTCCCAAGGATTCAGCAAATGCAGCCAGAACCAATACAGACAGTACCTCCTGGATTACAAGCCCATGTGCATCCTTAATGTTCCACTTGCCAAGGCCATCATTACATTCCCAAAGTGTGGGAACCAGATATTAGAAGTGGGAGAAGAGTGTGACTGTGGCAGCTCAGAGGTACTTACTTATGAGGAGTGGGTGCTTGGGAGTAAGCAGATTCCCAAGGAAGGCAGAACTTCATCCTGACAAGGTAGCCAATAAACTATGGTTAATCAAATGAAAATTCAGTCTTATAATTCCCAGAAGCCCATGGCAGGCTCTATGTTCTCATCAGTGAATGGTGCCTCATAGAAATGGAGCTTTCTGGAGATCAGGAGCAGTCCAGCTTCAAGATTCCAGATACCTCCATGTTGGAAAGGACCTGAGAGACTATTTGGTCTTATCTCTGTCCTGATGTCAGATACCCTAGCCCAGATAAAGGATAGGCAGACAGCAATCCATCACCGTGCTAATCTCCAGGCTACAAATACCAGCAAAATGAGACAGTTGCTGCCTTCAAGAAGGCAATATTGGGAAGGGAACCAATGGGATTGACACAGGGGCAGGAAGGAAAAGTTCAGAGCGTTAGGAGTTCAGGTGGCAAGAAGACTAAGGCATGATGGACCTGGGTCCATCCTCAAATGGAGACCTTGAAAATAACACACCAATGAGACAAAGAAACTGGGACAGCACGGGGGAGTCCAAAGTGAAAAGGCAGCTGAATCATGGCAAGGAAATCCCTCCAGTCAGAAGCACAACAGGGAAGGGGGAGGGAAATGGCAATTGGTCTTCCAACTTCTGTTTGAACACTTTCTGGGACAGGAATTTGCTTGACTCCCAAAACAGCTATTTCCAATTTTGAGCAGCTCTAGTAGTTAAAATGTTCCCTGTTTTGCTGAGCAAAAATAACCTGCCTCTGTGCTCCTTCGGTAATTGCTCTAAATTTATATTTTTAGGCCAAGGAGCATCAGTTTACTATCCATTTCATTTAAATACAGGGAGACCCAAAAGTCAGCGTGGAGTTTAACAAAGTATTAAGACTTGGGAATAGACTGTATTTAAAGGTCAAGATAAAGGATCCTTCTCTAGGAAACACACTCCTAGTTCCCCCTTGATTGGAGGTCTTTCCTTATCTGGCTGGTCTGATGATCATGGTTGTCCTTCCTTCTCAAAGAAGACCATGACATCAGGGGAGGTGATACCATGACAAGCACATGAATTGGATTTGAGTGAGGGGGTTCCTGTGCTAAGTCTCCAGCCTCATTTTCTCCTCCAGAGCCATCTTGGTCCAGTGGCTAGATATGAATCAGGATGACTGGTAATAACCCTGGATGCAAGGCAATCAGGGCTAATTGACTTGTCCAAGGACACACAGCTAGTAAGTGGCAAGTGTCAGACTGGATTTGAACTCCCATCTTCCCGACTCCACGGCCAGTGCTCTATCTATCTATCCACTGCACTACCATACTTAAAGTGAGAGTGAATTTAATTGAGATGACAGGGTGCCAGACAAGACAGGACCTGGTTCTAATTCCCACATAACATCTACTGTCATCTACCCAAATACTTCCTAGATATCAGAATCTATATTTTCACTTCCTCAAGTCAACAAATGTCTATGCAATCTTCAATAAATAAAGGGTTTGGACTTGGTAAACTTGAGGGTTCCTCCCAGCTCAAACCTTTGTAACTCTGTTCCAAAATCACTCAGTTCCTAATTGTAATCACAATCCTTTGTAGAATATCTTACCCCCACCATACATAAAAAAGTACATAAACCAGGTAGGAGAACTTTCAGGTTAAATCCCTTAGTGTAACCATAGTCACTTAATATCCCCAGGCCTCAGTTTACACTCATAAAATGAAGGTTTAGATAAGATATCCTCTTAAGTCCCTTCTAGTTAAGATCTTATAAATTAGGGTGGGGCAAATGGAAATTTTTCCCTGGGTGTCAAATTTTAGAGGAACCCAATAATAGTTTCGAATTTTTGGCAGAAAGATAGAAATCACTTAGCTAGTTTATTAATTATAATAAGAAACTCCAAGACAGCTCGCCAATGATCACAATATAAGTGGACTACTTCCTTAGCCCTCTGACAATCACTTTGCCCACGTATAGTATTCTCACTAACCACTTAAAAAATTATTCCTGGTGTTAAATTCCCCCTGGGTACTCCCATAGTTTTTGAATGAAGAAATCACTTGATGCTCAGACTTGATCAGAGGCAGCTAGGGGGTGCCACATTGCATCAAGTATTGGGTCTGGAGGCAGGAAAAGGAGTTCAAAATTGGCCTCAGACACTTGCTAGTTGTGTCACATTAGGCAAGTCATTTAGTATCTATCTATCAGTTTCCTCAGTTATGAAATGGGAATAATAGCTTCTACCCAGAATTAGAAGCTCAAATTTACAAAGTGGTTAGCCCAGGACCCCTCTCACGCAACTGTAACATCTTGGCCTTGGATGGAATTTTATTCCCTTGCCCCTTTGCTTTAAAAGAACTATTTTATAAATTTGTTGAATATAAATTGAAGAAGGGAATGAATTGTGCAATGAGGAACCAGCCTATGATGTGACTTCTTGTCTTTGCCCATTTCTCTCCTGGTCAAAGGACTGCACCAATATGTGCTGTGAGGCCAAGAAGTGCACACTGAAGCCTGGCAGCGCCTGTGGAGGGGGAGAATGCTGTGAGTCTTGTAAGGTAGGATGCACCCTTCTACCTTACCCTTCTCTTGTCTTCAAATGATTTCAAACAGACACATGAAGTCATAAGGCAATACCTTTCCCTGATTGCTTCATTGAATGTGGAATGTTGATAGGTATACCCATTAAAAAAAATTAGATGGGTTTTAATTATATCTTTTGTTTTTTTAACGAAATTAGATGTTTTACTCCCCCTTCCCTTCATTCATCTTTCTCTCAACCAGAAAACCATCTTATATTAAGACTTAAAAAGTAGGAAGAAGTATAATAATCAAAAACAATTCTAAAAAAAATTTTGATAAAAAATATCATCCATATCCAGAGGAGGAATTATGGATTTTAAAGGAAGACCAAATTTTCTTATCTTCAATTTTTAAAAGTTGTCTTATGTAATATGTCTTTTTTCTCTCTCTGATGATTTTTTCCATCTGGATTTGATTTTTCTTTCATAACAGGATTAAAATGAATTTTTGTTTAGCATGGCTATACATGTATAATTTATGTTGGATTGCTTCCTTTCCAAAAGGGGGGGGGAGAACTGGAAAAAATGTAAAGCACAAAACTTTGCAAAAAATACCATTACAAGTAGTTCAAATATATATATATATATATATATATATATATATATATATATGTACATATATACATATTTAAAAAGAGGGACTATAAAGTGAAATCACAACCAAAATCATTAAATGCATCAAAACAATATGGCATTAGAATGGATGGAGTACACCTGTGAACTCTGACTGAGCATCTGGAGGTACCATGGAGAGAGCCAGGACCTTGGAAATCTTCCTTCTGACACTTAGTAACTTTGGGACCTCAGGCCAGATACTGCAACTCTCTCAGCCGGTGTAATAGGGATAATCACAGCACCTACCTCACTGAGTAACTGTTATGAAGATCAAAGGAGGGACCAGAGGAAGGAAATACTGTACACACTGTCTAAATGCTAGCTATTGTTACTATTGTAGTTGTAACCTAGTCAAGAGTAAGACAGAAGAAAATGCTCCTGCAACCCCCCCATCAAAGCAAACAAACACCACCACCAACAAAGAGCTGCCATAAGCAGATGTCCTAAGGTTTTCTCCTGACTTTTCAGAATGAGGAATGCAGTCATTGCAAAAAAAAAATATATATGAGCCAGCCAACGTGCTTAGCTTTTGGGATACAAAAAAAAAAAAAAGACAAAAAGAGTCCCTAACTTCAAGTTCCCATTCTAATGATGGAGACAAGATGAGAATAGAGTTTTTTCCCAGTTATGGGAAAACTCATTTGGGCTTTTCTTGGCAAAGATTCTGAAGTGGTTGGCCAGTTTCTTCTCTAGCTCATTTTGCAGATGAGAAAACTAAGGCAAACAAAATTAAGGGACTTGCTCAGGGTGATATGGCTAGTAAGTTTCTGAAGTCTGGACTAATAAAGATCAATCTTCCTGATACTGAGCTCAGTTCTGCACCATCTAGCTGATTCTTAAATGTAAATAGGTAAGTGCAAGCTAAAATACATATTTAAATGCAAATTATAGACAGAGTAGATGGGAGGTGACCTTAGAGGGAAAGGAATCAGCAACAGAGGGGACCAGGAAAGACCCAATGAAATCGATTCCCCCAACTTGTAGTCATTCAAAGAAGACTGAATGGTCCCTTGTGGCTATTATAGTGGGGTTTCTTTTCCAGGGATAATTTAGACTATAGGATCTCTGAGATCCCTTCCATTAGTAAGGTATAATTCTCCAAAATATCCTTCATTTCACTCACCATCCTTTAAAACGAAATCATCTCATTTCTCCACATGTACCAAGTCTTACCTTGCTGAATAAGACATGTTGCATATTTTGATCTCCTCTTCTTTCTTTAGATTAAGAAAGCTGGGGTCCTATGCAGAACAGCCAAAGATGAGTGTGATATCCCTGAGATGTGTGATGGTTTCTCTCCAAAGTGTCCAGTGGACCGATTTCGAGTGAATGGATTCCCTTGTCAAAACTCCGAAGGCTACTGTTTCATGGGGAAGTGCCCCACTCGAGATAGTCAATGTTTTGAGATGTTCAAGGATGGTAAGAAGCAACTAGGTATCATCCCTGAAGAATGGAGTCACTATTACTCTCTCTGACTTGCTCCTTCTAAAGGCACAGAAGATCCTGCCTTTGGAGATACTCATCATTTGTAACCACTCTCCTTATTACCATTACCATGGAAAGAAAGGAGATAATTAGTTTTAGTGGATAGAAGGGCACAAATGATGGTCCCATTTTTAATCCATGCTGGCTAGGTGATCCTACAGCACTCCCATAATGTCTCAGTGTCCCTAGACAACTCTTTGTGACATTTAAGGTCAGAATGCATGTTAATCTGGTTTGGCAGAAGGAATTTTCTCATCAGCATTTCCCTACGCCAATGAAATCCCATATCCTGTTCAAAATAAACATGGAATGACCCCTGGCTTTGGAATCTAGATTTCCCAGTGTAAATCCTAATTCTGCTAATTTGTATCTATGTATGGAGGAGAAAAGAATTTGTTAAGTGTCTGATGCTGAGTATTTCATTAACATTATGTCTTTGGGGGCAGTCAGGTGGCACAGTGGATAGAGTACCCGTTCTGGAAGTAGAAGGACATGAAATCAAATCCTCAAACACTTGATACTTACTAGCTGTGTGAACTTGGGCAAATCATTTAATCCCATTGTCTCACAAATATCCAAAACAACCTCCTCAAATAACCCTCCAAGGTTGGCCTGTTATTAACCCCATTTTACAATTCAGGAAACAGAGGCAGACAAAGATGAAATGTCTTGCCCAGGGCCACATAGTAAGTGTTTGAAGCTAGATTTGATTCCAGTTTTCGTACTTTAAGTCCACTACTCTATTCACTGAGACACCCAGCTGTGTGTAATGTTTTATAAATCTTGAGCCTCAATTTCCTCAAACTGAAAATAGCTAGACAGCTTCTAAAATGTCTTCCAACTCTAAACCTATGATTTGAGACCTCAGAAGGTTTTAAATTGGTGGCCAAGGCAATTACCAATGGCATGTCAAAAAATCTAAAGCTTGGTAGGTATGATAGGATGCAATTGAAGGTGTGTCTGTCATCTCAAGACCAGTCCAGCTGCTATCTGAGGTGCTGAGCAAAGAAGGCTAGCAGATGGAGTATGACTTGAAACTATTTATTATCAGGGTAGAGATAGAGGTACGGTTGGTGGGTGGGGAGGAGGGGGAAATACTCTCTGTATCAGATAGCTGAAGGATTCTTTGAAGTATAGTCTAGAATCTTTGAATTTAAGAATATCCTTAATCAAGAAAAATACACGCACGCACACACACACACACACACACACACACACACACACACACACACACACGTCAATGAGAATCTGGGTGGTAAAGAGTCACTTCACTCCTAACTATCAATAATCCTATTTGGGGTTTTCTTACCAAAGATCCTAGAGTGTTTTGCCATTTCCTTCTCCAACTCATTTTTCAGATGAGGAAACAGAGTTAAATGACTTGGTCAGGGTCATCAAGCTCGTATTTGAGAATGGATTTGAAGTCAGGAAGATACTTCTTCCTGAAACCAAGTACAGTACTATTTTCATGGAGAGAGAGAGAGAGACAGAGAAACAGAGAGACAGAGAGACAGAGAGAGATAGAAACAGAGACCAACAGAGACCAACAGAGACAGAGATTAGGAAAACTGAAGCTCATTTGGGGAAGGGACTTGCTCAAAGTCCTATAAAAGAGTGAGGATTCAGAGATAATGAGATTTTGATTCTCTTTCCTCCTTGTACATCTTTATTAGTGGTTCACCTAGAATTAATAAGTATAATTTTTCTATTTGGTGATTATCTTACCACTCCCTAAGCTGGTTTCTATCTTTGTTCCTTACAAACCACTCCAGCATTTATGGATTAATGGTTGCCAGGTTAATTAAGTAACAATGAAACTATTTAATGAACTTGAATCCCTAGATTGGAAAGCTCAAACAGGCCAGAATCATGTAGCTTTGCATAACCCCCCACCCCGTGTTCTGTTCACGCTAGATACTTAGGAAATGTTCTTTGAATAAATAACTGAATCTCCTCTTTTATCTTATGTTGTTTTTCATGTCTTTGTTTCTACTTTACTCTTTTATTGGTTTCTCATCCATCTTCCCAGAGGCTAAAGGAGGTCATGATATCTGTTATGAAACAAATAAAGGAGGACATAAATTCGGATACTGCAAGAAGGTGGACAATAGATTTATCCCCTGTGATGAAAAGTAAGTGTCCTGTGGATATAGATTAGTGGCTGCCAGTGACGTGTTCCAAAATCAGTTGGGGGATTGTCTTCTAAGCAGAATGAGGTAACAGTTGTTGATTCATCCTACAGCTAATAATCAAAGGAGGAGTCCATTCTGGCTCTTTTTTGCCAACTGAGAAGTTTAGGCCGTATTCATTGATTGAAAGGACATATGAGGTGAAGAGGGAAAGGTCAGAGGACATGAGATAATTGAAGAGGAAAGGAAGAGAAAACAGAAAAGAAAAAAAGAAAGGACAAAAAGGAAGAAAAGAAAAAGGAAAATGGGAAAAGGAAGTGGTGATATAGGTTATAGACTTGCATGACCTTTAAATCCATCCATCCATTTCATATTATAAGTCAGGAAAGTAAGGTCAATGCAGGCCAACATTGGCAAGGACACAAAATAAGTAAATGGCAAAACTAGGAGTCAAAGATTGGTCCTCTGACATCAAAATCAGCTCTCTTCCTATGTACTATTTTGCTACAATATGTAGCCACTTTAACCTCTCGTCTCATCTGTAAAATGATGATGTAAGAGAAAAAGGAATCCCTTACAGAGAACCAGAAAAGGGGGGGTGGAAACAGGAAACAAAGAGGAAAGAACAGAGAGAAAAGGAAGACAAGAGAGAATCCAGAAAAGTAAGATTTATGAGTCCTGCTTCTAGATCTAAATGTTGTTAAAAGACCTTTGTCTTATCTCTGGATAGATATCTTGAAATTTGTCCTATAATTATTTTCGAGATATCAAGGAATAAATAAATATAATCTATAACCTGATGAATTACTGCAGATTATTTTTCTACAGAGAATTAGATCCCTCCCCACTCAGCTCTTGACTTTTTCCTCACACTTTTCTCAACTGAACTGATAAGCCTAGATCTAAAATCTTAGAGAAACTGAAGAAGGATAATTGTGAAGAGAGAGGTCAACTAGCTATTAGGAGTTGATCTTTGGTCCTTCCTGGCTTCTACATTCCCTATATTTGTCAAAAGCACCATCATTTGTTCACTCACCCAGCTCCCTTGCCTCATAGGTATCCTCAATATTTTGCTCTGGTACAATTCTCATATCCAATTTGTCACCAAGACTTATTGATTACATTTCTTTGACTTCTCTCCAGTCCATTGCACCATATATCTACATCTCAATCATCTTAACTCAAGGTTCACCTCTCTTCCTATATCTGGTCCATTCCCCGCCCATTCTTTTTCCTTCTCTAATGATGTCCTTGATGTCACATTTCCCCAGTAGGTCCCCTGAACTAATGTAATGACCTACACATAGCCATGTATCAATCTCTTCCTCTCCCACCAATCTGTTCACATGGATGTCAACTCGTTATTCCCAAAGCTTGGGCATGGACGTGTTACCCCTACACTATTGTTATTCATTTAACGATAAAATAAAAACTTATTCTTGACATTGTCCTTCACAGTTTTACTCCAGTTTACATTCCTAGCATAGTCTCATTCATGCATTGAATCCTAGTCAGAATGTTTTATGGCAGCTCATCATATACTACTTCCCATTTTCCATATATCTGTCTTCAGTGGGCTGTTGACAGTACCTTAAATGTTCTCCCTCCTCAACTCTTCTTCTTGGAATTCCCAACTCCCTTTAAGGCTCTCCTAAACTATAATATTTTTCTAGAAACCTTTTTTGATCCCCCATATGCTACTATTGCTTCCTTAAATCACCATACTTGTATTTTTAATAGATTCTAAATTTTGTTAAATCTATGACTATAATGAATCAGAGTTCTTTTTTAAGTTAAAAATGACTCAAAAGCAATATTTGTTGCTGATAAACATATAAAGGCAAGAATATGCCCTAGCTGAATGAAGATAAAATTGTTTCTTTGGCTAAACCTTTTTTAAAAATTTTGTTTATTTAAGGGAATGCGGTTAAGTGACTTGCTTAAGGTCACACAGCTAGGTAATTATTAAATGTCTGAGACCAGATTTAAACTCGGGTCCTCCTGACTCCAGGGCTGGTGTTCTATCCACTGTGACACCTACTGCCCCTTACCTCTTGTTTTGAAATAAATTCATTTGCATGCTAAGTCAAAGGTGATTTTGAAAGTATCTGTCTTAGGAACCCTTCACAAATGTAAGCACCTTGAGGACTTTGCCTTTGTATCCTGGGACTCAGGACAGGAGGTACTAAGTGAAAATTTGTTGACTGAATGATGATATAAGACTTCTCATGGGTCTTTTCAGAGATCTGAAATGTGGGAAGATATACTGCACTGGAGGCCAGTACTTTCCAACTTATGGGGAGGACAAAATCTACCACCATAAGGTTCCAGAGGAGAATATTACAGTGGAATGCAAAGCATTTTTCCCACTTCAATACACAGAAGATCTAGGCATAGTTGCTTCAGGAACAAAATGTGGGGATGGAAAGGTGAGTTTAAGTTATCTTTCCTTTCTCATTCTGTCCCTCCTTTCATCATCTTTTCCTCTCATCTTTCTTTGCTTCCTCCTTCCTTTGATCCCTTTTCTTCCCTTCCCCTTCCTTTCTTTTGTCAACCAGATTGGTTATAGTTAACACTTCCTTTCTTCTTTCCTTGCTTCCTCTTGCCTTTTCTCTTTTCTTCTGTTTTTTCCTCCTTCTCTCTTCCCTTTTTTCCTTCCATGATTTCCTTCTTCCCACTTCCCTTTTCACTTCTCTCCTTTCTTTTTTCCATTGTTTAAAAATTTAATATGACTTGATCATTTCCTTAAGGAAAAAAAAATCATGGAAAATGATCATTGGCTCCAAAGGCACCCTTGCGTTAAGAAGTAGGAGACATTAGAATCTGTGCTGTCTTGGTCAAGACATCAAGTAATCATTTCCATTGACAAAAACTCAGTTGCAGCTCATCATAAAATTGCTATGAGTGTGTTTAACCAACACTTTATTTACTTATTTTTATTTTTTTAATTTAACAATTCCCCCCCAACCTCACTTCCCTCCTCCTGCCCCCCACAGAAGGCAGTCTGATAGTCTTTTCATTGTTTCCATGCTATACCTCGATCAAAATTGAATGTATTGAGAGAAAAATCATAGCCTTAAGGAAAAAATAAGAGACAGAAAAATTATTTAATACATAAGTTAACTTTTTTTTAAATTGAAGGTAATAGTTTTGGTCTTTGTTTAAACTCCACAATTCTTTCTTTGGATACAGATGGCACTCTACATCTCAGATATCCTAAAATGGTCCCTGGTTATTGCATTGATGAAATGAGCAAGTCCATTAAGATTGATCATCAACCCTATTTAACCAGCACTTTAAAAAAGTGAACATTTAGTTTTTGAGTCAGTCTCACAAAGTCATTATACCTGGAATTTCACTGAGGTGGGAAATCCCTCCAATAATCCAGATTGCAGTCTATGTATTCTGACTGATGCCATGCCCTTTACTTTATTCAATTCAACCCATAGTGTACCTCCCCAGATCCCCTTCCTCTGGATTTCTTGGAAGTATATAAATCATTTAGATCACCATTAGTTAATACTTGTTCTTCCATATCTTCATATGCTTTTTCTTGTATTCTTTTCTCTCATGAGATAATTCCTTTACACATTTGATTTGTGTCACAAACAACACACAAATCTCCATTGTTCTTTAGGATTATTTTCAGCTCCAGTTCTTTTCGGGTCCATTCTTGTCTATTATCCTCAAAATCAGTTTTCTCCAACAAGGAGAGTGTGAGGGTGGAGTCATGATGGGTGGGTCAAGTGGATGGAGTGTTCACTCAAAGTCAGGAAGGTTTGGTTTTGAATTGCCTTCTATGTTTTTATTATATGTAACAATTCTTCCCATACATCACCTACTCCTCATGACTGTTCATTTCCACTGATTGTCTCCCCATCTGAGATTTTCTCTCCTCATCTCTGCCATTTGGCTTCCTGGGGTCTTTCAAGGAATTAATAAAATGCCAACTTCAACAGGAAGCCTTTTCCAATCCCTTTTGTTCAGTAGTTGCCTTCTGTTGATTATTTCCTATTTATTTTGTATGTGCCTTATTTGTATTTAGTTGTCCATATTACTGAACTCCTTGAGAACAGGGACTAGCTTTGCTCTTTCTTTGAATCTCCAGCATTGGGCCTGGCACATGGCATTGCTTAGTCATTTCGGCCATGTCTGACTCTTTGCTATCCCATTTGGGGTATTCTTGACAAGGATTCAGGAACGGTTTTCCATTTCCTTCTCTACCTCATTTTATAGATGAGGAACCTGAGGCAAACAGGGTTAAGTGATTTACCTAGCATCACACATCTAGGAGGTGTCTGAGATGTGACTTGAACTCAGGTACTCCTGACTACAGGTCTAGTACTCTATCTCCTACAACACCTAGTGGATGTTTAAAAATACATGTTGACTTTACCTTGAGCTTGTGACAATACTTTAATAATCAATTTCTTCTCCTGTAAAAGGATGAACAATCCAAAGAAATTTCAAAAGTGTAGAGTAATGAAGAGTCAGTCAGTCTTTGGTTCAGGAAGATCTGGGTTCAATCCCTGTCTCTGGTAAATTGGCGTGTGATCCTGGACAAGTCATTTAACCTCTATTAGTTCCAAGCTACTTGCTGAGACTCAAAGAAATACAGTGATAGCCAGAGTTACTTTGCCAGAAGATCCTATTCCAATGAAATTACTGCTCGGTACTCTCTCCTCCACAACACATGCATCCATACATATATACACATCCATACTTCAAAAGTCTGGCATACATATATCAGCACACATAAATACAGACCCCTATAATCTACATCACATGAGCATAAAAAGTGAAAGATATATGTGTCTGGCTGTAAAATACATATACATAAAATATGCATACATACATTTGAATTTACATATGTCTATATACATGAAAAAATATTGCTTTGTAAAACAAAGCTTAATAGACATTGAGACCCATATATCCACAAATACATATATTAAATGTGAAATAACATGCCTATTAATTTGTGAGAGAAAATTGATTTTGAGGCTCAAAAGCTAAAGATATAGAATGGGGAAATAGATTCATAGGTAAAGACAAGAATTAATGTAAATGCATAGATGGATAGATTGATAGACAAATGTGGATTGTTCATTTTATGTATGTATATTGGCATAAATAGATAGATGTTTTATTCATGCATTTATATATAGACATGATTTTAAAATAAAGTTATTTTTAACTGTCTCTGCTCCCTCTGGAGCTCTCCTAATGCATGTGCCTCCTTCCATTGTGCTTGCTTGTCAATCTTAGGGATAAATTGGAGTAAGGGAAGCCCAAGGGAGTCAAAAAAGCTGGGTTCTAGTTTCAGTTCTCCTGAGTGTTAATTAGGGATGTTGGAGACCTGAAATTATTAGCAATTAGCTATATAGGTAGCCTCTTTCTATGGCTAATTAAAAGACAAACCACCTTTGTTCTTTGAATGATTTAACACCCCCCATATTTTGAGTGGGGAAAGGATGACTACTGGGTTGTTAGAAGACAAGGCAAAAGTCAATTAACCTTTCTAGGACTAGAACTAATTAAGATCCTTTCCACTCTTAAAATACATTCATTTTATCATTCTTGTGATTGACTGTTTAAAAAAGGCCAAAAACAAAAATCCCAATACTATAAACAGAAAAAGAAGAGTTTTCAGGTACTATTCACAGTAAAATCAAAAAAAAATCAAAATAATCTGATTTTCTGACTGATGGATATGACTGATCAAGATAAGAGTGGGGACTGAGTGGTTTGTGAAAAACAAATTTGCTTTTTGGGCTTGTTTTTGGTATTGGTTCAAATCTTTGTGCATTAACCCAAAGGAAATCTTTCAGGTATAGTCCACCAGGCCCAGCTTCTATTTTTTCATCTCATCTTGGAGACATTTTAGTATTATCTAGGCTCTGTCACAGTGGAACCTGGTTGCATGCTAAGGAATTTGAAACTTTGAGGCTATAGATGTGAAACAAAGGGATGCACTATGATTGGATATGAAATTTCTCTTCTCAGCAATGTATCCATATGCTATGGACTTTTCCTTTTGATTTTGGTCTTGTTATTTAGAGATTTTTAAAAGTATGTTAAATACCTAGACTTCAAGTGATGGATCTTTGTGTGGATGGGCATAGACCTATGTAGATAATCTAGTCTAGCTGTGATATCTTTGTGATCTAATCTATAATCACATGATTGATGCAAATGACAACCCATTCAAGTTGGCATAGCCTATGCTACTCTTGGTTCTATTTTTCCTATCAGTTTATACATAAGTTTCATTCAGACTTGAGGCATAGGGGGCCTTGGAGGAGGGCATATCTTCATACTCTTCTCTTAGAATCACCACCATACAAGCTGTTTTTCAGCCCTAAGGATGTTCAAGATACAGTCCTAAGAGTTCTCAGGGACCCAAAGAAGTATACAACAGTCTATGGCTCCTGGAAGCAGATGACCTAGGAAAAGATGCAAATCTTGTCTTCAGAGAGTCTAATACAGTTGGAAAGGCAATACATTCATTTAGAAGAGGCCACCAGTGAAGACTACATTTGAATGTCATTTCAAAAATTCAGTATTTGGAGAGGGAAAAATCTAGAGAATTAAAATCAACTATTTCTCCCCATTCTTATTAATTAACCTTGTTTATCAGGTTCAGGTTTTCAAGAAACATAGAGAAAAGAATTCACTCAAAATCCATTGAATGGTTTGCAAATGACACTGATTTTCTTACGTATTTTATAAAAGATACAAGAAAACATATGCATTCCTGGATCCATCTCCTTGTTGCCTCATTTTCCCCATCCCGACTGTAATAAGGTTGAACACATATCGTGACTAGTCTCCAGTGATCCCTTCTTGTAATTACCCAGACTGCTAGGTGTTATCTAGTTCTTAGAGCTTTGAATTTCCCCATCCCTGCTCTACCAAAGTAGACATAGGGGATTACATACTCACACCCAGAATGCTTCAAATCCCAGCCCTGCTAAGAGATTTCAAACATGAATAGGTCAGCTAACTTAAATACAGAAATTAGTAGAATGACTTTAGGAGTCAGATCTGAACTCATGGAGAGTCAACAATAATGGCAACTGTGTCTATCACAAATACAGAATCATATAGCATCTGGGAGTCAGAGAAGAGTTCGTATTACAAAATAGCTGACAAATACGTCCAAGTCTCTGTTTGAAAACCTCAAGGAAGCAGAACCCATATTCTCCAAAAATAGTTCATTTCACTTTTGGACAGCTGTATTGGTAGGAATGGGTTTTTTTAAATCAATCCAAAGTCCCTCCTTACCTTTCTTCTTATAGATATGGGGATTTGACGTAACGAATCACCAAAATTTGTATGTTTTCCTCTTCAAAGTCCCTGTGGGTGCTTAGCTTTGTGTGTATTGTAGTCACCAGAAGGTGGTAAGTCACTTGAAGCCAATAGCAATTTTGAGGTGACCTCTCTATCCCCAGTATCTAGTAAAGTGCCTGGTACATACTAGGTAAATAATAAATATTTGTTGAATGGTTTGAATGGAACAATCCATTTTAAGGGAGAACATACTTAATGAATTAGTGGGCTAGGATAATGCGTTTTCATTTTTGTCTATCACTTTATAGGTGTGCAAAAATGGTGAATGTGTGAATATTGAGACAGTCTATGACTCCGCCAATTGCTCTTCCCAGTGCCCAGGAAATGCTGTAAGGGTTCATTTTTTACCAGTTTCATATGCTATAAGTTGTGCAGTTTTACTTTTATCTGATCCCGAATACTACATAAGTTGAAGTCATTTTAAGGATTAACTTGGAGTGTTATTATTAAACTGATCTGGAGTGTATTCAAATAGGCTAGAATTAATCTCTTTTGGTTGTGGATACAATCACATGCCCACAGTTGGAGGGGATTTTTTTCATTATTATTTTCTGGCCAAGTCAAACCAAAAACTGGACATTTTATTACAAATATTTGGTTTAAAAATAATCTCTGACCCTTGCTCTTTAGTGACCCCACTTCTGTTACTTACAACCTTCGGGAAGTCCTTCAACCTTTCTTTTTCCTTACTATCTTTACCTGTAAAATTACAGGATTATTTGCATTTCTTAAGTTTCTTCCACTTGTATCAATCTATATTTCTATGACTAAAAACTCAGATTTGGAATGCATCTTATCCATGAAAATGGTCCAGGTCCAGTACAGAGATCCAAAAACATCAAAATTAATCCAAAGTTCTTAGAGGAATGTAAATTTCCAGTTTAATTATAATATATAATATATATAAATAAATATAAATCATTAGACACTTATTGTCAGAAATTAAAATATATATCTATCATCTATCTATCTATCTAATCTTTTTTAGGACCACATATTAAGTCAACCACTTTCATTTTGGAAAAGGAGTCACTTCTTTGTCTGTCAGCATTACTTATTAGAATAATTCTTTTTTTCATAAAATAAACTGCAGAACAAAAGGTTTCTTTAAGAAAGGATTCCCAGAATTCTTTATGTTTAGGTCTAAAGAAAACACAGCAATGCTTCCTAGACTTTTTAACTATTTTTAGACTCTCTCCTAAGCAGGTATGTGACCATGAACTCCAGTGTCAGTGTGAAGAAGGAATGACATATCGTAACTGTGAGGAGACCGCATTTACTACCAGTGAGTGGCATGGTTCATGATCTATCAATGATATCCAAAGGTCCATCTCTTGGAACACTGATCCCTTATTCATCTGATCCATTCATGTTTCTTCACATGCCTAAAATCACTCATTTGTAATGGTGGAGAGCATGAGTAATAGTGGGAAAAGAGGCATATTTTATTAAAAAGAAATAGCTAGATGACACAAAAGAGAGAGCACTGGGTTTAGAAACAAGATGATCTGAATTCAAATTCTGCTTCAGAAATTTACCAAAAGTGTGACCCTGGACAAATCACTTAACTTCTGTCTGCCTCAGATTCTTCAGCTATAAAATGGAAATAATAATAGAACTCAGGTCCTAAAGCTGTTCTGAGGACAAAAAGACATATTTGTTAAGTACCTTGCAAGCCTTTAATTGCTATAAATACTATTTATTATTAAAACAAAAGTAATGTCCATTATATAATTATAAATTATTTTAAACTTTGGCCATAATATCCTTATTTTATATAACTACATTATGATTACACATTTCATAAATAGTCATAATTAACAATATAATTATAATCACACTAATTACTAATTTTTCCTTCTAGGATGGAATGTTAGAATAGTGACATATAAATTCTATGACTTTGAAAATGAGAATGTTGGTTCAAATTTTAGTTCTACCATTTATTATCTGTATCATTGACTACAACCCCCAAGAGACTAAGCTCCCACTTGAGTAAAATGACATCCTTCCAGCTCTAACTCATTGATATTGAGCATTCCACAATTCTAAAATGTGTACATTTGTATATGCAAAGTCAGCCATGCTATTTTTCTGTATCTAAGATGTTTCCCCTTCCCCCAGAAGAATAAAAGTAAAAAAAAAAATGTTTAAAATGAGTATTCCTTGTTGGAATAATTCTTCAAACTGAATCTGGCTTTAGTCCTCCTAGAAGTCACAGTAAAATGGGTTTTATAGCTACTCAGTTAATTGCTGCCAAGTGAAACTTTGCTTGAATTGTGTTTCTGTTGTTCATAATGGAACTGTGGGCATTGCCCCAACTCCTAATGGAGATAAGTCTTGGGCAGGCCTTAGCTTCATTAGTAATAAGGCAAAGCTATTTCAAAAATGAAAGCTCATGCGACAAGAAGTGGCAGGGACAGAAGTTGGAGCTAAGTCAGATAGGGCCAAGGACTTGCTTTGTTAATATTTAGCTCTACTAAGGTCTTGCAGAATACTACTGTCCTTGCCCTCCATGTTGCAGATGTTTCCATTGTGGCTGGAGTGCTGACCGTGGTCCTGGCCACTATTGTGTTTGCTGTGTTGTTTGTTTACCGCCAAAAGGCCAGTAAGCAGAAGCAAATTCATAGGTAAACCACCTTTTATTCATTGGGGGAGAGGGGAATGTCTGGGTCTGCAGGTAAACAAGATTCTTGACACAGGAAAGAGGAGAAAATTCAAGTGACTTCAGTGAATACATCTGACCCTTTTCTCTCCCAGCCCTCCCACCATCACACCTGCAGTAGACAATCAAGGACACTCAAGCGAGGAGCAACAACAGACCAGGACTGAATCAGGGGTCTCCTCCCAGGATGTAAGGATCTGGATTTTACTGGAAAACACTTACTATTTCTGAGAATGTCATTTGCTTAGCACTGTTCTAGATACTGTGGTATGAAAAGAGAGTATAACATTCATTCCTTTCCCCAAGAAGTTTATAGCATTTTGTGTTGCTATTGTCATGTCCTTGTTGTTTTTAATTTTGTTTGAGTTTTATCTTAACCTTTAATTTAATAAGGATAGAGAAGTCCTAGTGAGGAAACTCCCTCTACTAAAGGATAGTAGCACCTGTTCCACTAAAAACTCATCAATTAATAAACTTTTATTAAATGATTGCTAGGTGCCAGGAAATTTATAGTTTTATAGATTTCTCAGGAGGCACTGACATCTTATGACTTGTTTATTATAATGCTGATAGTAGTATTAGGAGTGGTAGTGATAGTGGATAAGAATAGTAGTAGTGGAAATGATAGTTGTAGCACTAATGGTAGTGGTAGTGGTAGTAGTAGTAGTGGTAGTGGTAGTAGTGGTAGTAGTAGTAGTAGTGGTGGTGGTGGTGATGGTGGTGGTGGCAGTAGTAGTAATGGTAATTGATAGTGATAGTGGTGGTAGTAGTAGTAGTAGTAGTAGTAGTAGTGATGGTAGTGGTAGTAGTTAGAATTTGAGTATATATTGATCTTCTCAACAACTTATTAGGTAGATATTATTTACTCTCATTTTATTGATGATGCAACTGAGATTCAGAGCATTAAATGAAAAAGATCCCAAAGTCACAGAGTTAGTATAACCCCAAAATAAGCCTTCTCTCTTCTATACTATCTTGGCTTAGTTGAATTCCATTGTACTTTAAGGGGACATTCTTGTGAAGTGGATAGATTCCTGGATTTGAAGTCAGGTAGATACACAGAATATCCTCTATTAAGACTTGAATTCTAATCCTTCCTCAAGCCATTTACTTGTTGTGTGACCCTAGACAAGTCATTCAACCACTATCAGCCTTAGTTTTCTCATCTGCAAATAAGCACCTATCTCACAGGACTGTTGTAAGGATTAAAATGAACTAGCTTATTAAAAGTTCTTTGACAACCTCAATGCTACACAAAATATCCTAAATCTTAGGGCAGCTTTAATGCACTTAATCTTACTTAATTTAATTGATTTAATTTATTTTTAAAACTTTTGATAAAATAAACATTCCCTTGATTGCACACAGAACTGCCAATCTATTATATACATAACTTGCCATTTCTTTTAAATATATCATATAAAATTAATGTTCAATTTTCTTTACCCCCTCCACAATCCACCCTAGTGATGGCTTCCATTAGACACAAATATATCCATATGGAAAATCATAAAGTAAAATCATAAGGTACTAAATCTTACAGCTGCACTATGACTTTTGGGATATCCTATATAATTATTAACAATTATTATCATCATTGTTGTTTTAATAGTTAGGTTGACTCATATATTTAGTATGTGATCCTGGGAAACTCTGAACTTCAGTTCTGTCATATTTAAAAAAAGGGGGGGAAGGATACCTCCTAGCACATTGGATTGTTGTTAGGATTGAATGTGATCATGTATTTCAAAGCCTTTGCAAAAACTACATGTGTTAGTTATTTTATTATTATCATTATTAGGATTAGCTATACATAAAAGAAATGAGTTTTTATAAAGTATGTGGTTGACCCTTGTCATTCAGTCAACAACCACTCCCTACATTCTTACTATGAGCCAGGGTATTGGGTGTTATGTGCCAAGTTCTGAGAATACTAAGAAAAGCAAAAGATGCTCCCTGTCCTCAAGGAGCTTATGCTCCAGAAAGCAAGTAAATATTGGAGATCAAATTAGACATCAACATCAACATCAACAGAGGAGAAAAATAGGAAAGGCTTCCTATACATGATGGAGTTTTAGCTGAGATTGGAAAGAAACTGGGGAAGTCAAGGAAGAAGAGCATAGATATTTGAAGAACTATGTGGAAGAGCTAGCAGGGACTTCCACCATGAGTTGAATTCACCATCAGACTCAGTGTCTGCCATCCACCAACAACTCAGGGAGTTGTAGCTCCAAGTTCATCACAGAAAGATGCATTTTGGCACAGGAGATCTACAAGACTCTCTCCTAAAACATAAAACTTTTGTTCTAACTTAGTAAAGGGACTAAGCAGTGACACAACTGCAGGTCATTGAATTGTTGATGTTGCTGTAGTTACAATGACTCTAGTCAAGGCCATGCAGGGGAAATCATGTTTGTCACTAGCTTACTTGGTCTGTATTTGACAAGAGAATCCACATAACCAATTGTTCAGCTGGCAGAACACAATGGAGAGGAATTCTGCCTAGCTGAATTTATTTTATTATCTATGTATTCTCCAAGGGGAGAATGGAATTGAAGTCAGGGGATTTATTTTGTTTATTTGCAAAGTTTTCATATTGCCTTGAATGTCTGCAGTGACCTGAGGTTAACCATCACCATTTTTTTTCCTATCAGCAAAATGCTTCAGACACCTTTGAGGAGATACCTTCTGGTTATTCAAGTCCACAGTATATTACCATGGTAAGCATCTTCCCTCTTCTCTTTGTACCAAGGATATTTTTAAATCCCTCTGTTTCCCCAAAGCTTCTGCTATGTTCTCACACTAATGTAGCAGGAGGTTTTCTTAAACCCAGATTAATATTGATTAAACCCAGATGAGAATTGGGGAAAAAGTCAGGTGTTCAGGTCTAAAGGGCAAAGGATTAGGGATACAACCTCAATTGATTTCAAGACTTTAGGGAGAATATGTAGAACCAGAGATTCCCCACTGTTCACATTAGAGATGCAGCAAAGGCAGAAATGAATGAGCTCAACCAACTGGAACTATCCATTCATTTTCCTTTTAATTCAATTTCATGAAAAACAGACATTTCAAGCAAACAAGTCCAGAGGGTTACTTTGTTTTAAAAAAAACTTGGATTAGTGGAGATTAGTCATACAGTCATTTCAGCCCTCTGTTCTGGGCTTTCAGAATTAAATCTTTTTAGTCTGACAATAAAAATTCTAGTTCAGAATTATGACCATGACATACTAAAAGGACTGTAGGTATCCAAGAAAAAATGGATTAGTTCTTTTCATCTGATTATCTCATTGAAGTGCATGTGTATACCTTTATATTACATGCATGATACATATATGTAATAATCATAGTGAGAGTTGGTCTTAAGAAATGGATCTCGGATTAACCTTCAGTTTACCAAAAAAAAATCTGTGGACAAGATTCTAGTTATTCTCTTGGATTTCCTACTGTGATCTAAATGTTATCATTCTTTATATTGGTTTAGATTTTTTTTTTGGTAGAGTAGGAATACATTTTTTTGGAGAGAGGAGGAACATGTGGAGAATAGAAGTGAGTCAATGGAGTCTAATGCAATTTAACTGGTTTGCTTCAGAATTCAACTGGTAAGAAATCCAGAGGTGGTCCAGTTTGCAACCACATTGTCAGAATGGTAAGTACCTTGGTGCATGGAAGATGGTGCCAAAATTCCCTAAACCATACCATACCCATTTTGTGCTCATCAAATGGTGATAGTTTTTGTTGATTAATATTTTTTAACCATGGCTTTAGAGAGAATGTCTAGAATTAGTTTTATTAATATACAAAGAGTCCTAACATAATTCTGCCAGGTATTCATTAGTACTGGAGAGCCCAAGGGTCGAATTCATAATTGACTAGTGTCAGGGAAAAGAGGTCAATGAAAGAATTACTGCTAATTATAGGTTAAAGATAGATTACTTTGTAAATCATTAAATACTTTTTTATTTACTGATATTTGCTTACAGTAGCCTTGTGTCACATGTTTAAATGTCCTTATTGAAATATCATATTCAGCGCTTTATGAAGCATTTTTACTTTAAATTATAGAATTGATTTAATTAGTTCATATTCTCTATAACAAGAAGGAATTTGGACATCAAATATTCCAAACCACAAATTTTACAATGAAGGAAAGTGAGACCCAGAGAAAAGAAGTGACCTGGTCAAGGTCATATAAGTGAGACAGACTGGGATAAGCCCAAATCCTTCCGTAGAAATACATTTTCTTTTTTTTATGTTTTTGCAAGGCAAATGGGTTTAAGTGGCTTGCCCAAGGCCACACAGCTAGGTAATTATTAAGTGTCTGAGACCGGATTTGAACCCAGGTACTCCTGACTCCAAGGCCGGTGTTTTATCCACTACGCCACCTAGCCACCCCAGAAATGCATTTTCGATAACACTAAACTATCCTTCACTGTGGGATTTCTTTTTCCTTAATGCTGGATTCAAGGACTCATCTCTTAGAAGTCCTGAAGGCAAATATGCAGTTTGAGGCTCTGGTGTTAGCTGCTCCTGAATTAGACACATGGACCAGAGGCTGAAATGGGCAGATCATTTCCAAATCCAAGTTTGGTCAGTAGACATCAAGGACTCTTGTTTACAAATAGCCAGCCGAACAAAAGCCTAGAGATTGCCTTTGACATTCATTTCCTTCACTCAGTCTCTGTCTTCTCCTTAGCCACCTGCAAAACCAAGGATTCCTCCACCACCAATCCCTACTCTGCCACCACCGTTCTTTCCCCAGGTGAGTAGATGACTATGCTTGGCCAATGTAACCTAGTCCAGTTCAGGTCAGTCCAGTCCAATTCCAGTCATTCCAGTGCCAAGCAGTTCAATCTAGTCCTACCCAATTCATTTCAGTCCAATCTAATCCAGTCCAAACCAGTGGAATTTGGTCCTATCCTCTCCACGTTAATATTTGTAAGAGATTTATGAACTCTAATAGGCTGGTCCCAAGAAGACACACACACAGACAGACAGACAGACAGACACACACACACACACACACACACACACACATTCAGAGAGAGAGAGACAGACAGACAGACAGACAGAGACAGAGACAGACAGACAGAGAGACACACAAAGAGAGAACACTCTGGAAAGAAGAAGAAACAGGAACAAACTCCCAACAAGAAAATTTGCATTTCTAAGAGGTGAAATTAAGGAGAGAATGCTGAGTGAAGGATTCCAGGTGTGAGAAAAGAGGCAAGAAATGAATTAAAAGTTGGGGGAACAACAAGTTGGTCAGTTTGATACATATATAAATTATGTGAAAGAGATGGATGTGCAATAATCCCAGAGAAGTAGCCTGGACCCTGATTGTGAAGGCTTTCAATAGAAAGAAGAGGAGTTGGTATGTTCTTTTTCCTGCCTCCAGGCTTCTCTGGGTTCCTTCAGATCCCAGTTCAAATCCCATCATCCTCCAAAAGCATTTCCTGTGCACCCCTAATTCTAGTTTCTTCCCTTTATTCATCTCCAACTTATGCTAAAATATTTCTTTGTGCAGAGTTGTTTATATGCTGTTTTCTGACTCCGCACTCCAACTCCTTGGGAGCAGGGACTGCTTTTTGTCTTTCTTTGTATGCCCCAGACCTTAGCCCAGTACCTGGTGGTCCTAGAGAACAGATTAGGAGGGTAAGGAATCATTCTTAAGTCCTAGGACAGCTACCTGTCCTTGGAGGAAGTTGGGAAGCCTTAAAAAAAGAGACAAACCATCATATGGCATCTTGACAAGTACACCCTGAATTTAATTGGACTGAAATGAATTGAATCTAGACAGGATTAATAATAGAATGAAAAGGGTAACCTTCAGACAGGTGTTGCTATTGTTTTCAAGCACATAGATATCCTCTTCTACCCCTTCTTTTGACAAATGAGGAAATTAATGGTCAGAGTCTAATTGACTTGATCAAAGTTACAGACTAGTTAACTGAGGGAGCAAGATTCTAACACAAGGCCCTCTGACACAAGTTTTGTCTTTTTCGACTTCATGAGATTTCATCTGGGTGGAAATGGAGTAAAGCAACACCCCAGTCTCATGAGCTCACTCAGAAAAAAATATCAAGCACCAAGTAAATGTTCGCCACTGCATCCTGTTGGAATTTCTAGCTCCATAGTGTGAAGGAGATTGAGAAAATTTGATAAATTAAAATCCAAGGTCATCTGGATGGGCCATCTTAATCATCCATTCTGACCGGCCATGGAAATATCATATACATGGATCATAGGCAGGATACAACCCATTCTAATAATTTCTTTCTATTTAGGGATTGAAATGAGAAGCCCTACAAGATTGATTTGAGAATTCTGGATGGATGGCAACCTTTCAGAACTTACCAAATCTACACATGAATTTCTAACCATTCTCCAAATTGTCATGCAATGAATCAGACATGTTGATGTGAACAATTCAGCATTGTCTGAGACCCACTTTTTCAATGTACATTCTGGGAACTTCCTCTATGAAACTGACCAAATAATCTCTGGGGTCCACTTTTTGCTATTACATCAAGAAAATAAATTAGAATTTTGAGGGGGGAGATAGATACTTCCTACTCCATAGGTGAACCAAGAAATTCCTTTCATCTGAATACTCTTACTTGAATACAGCTAGGACCACATTAGCTTGAAAGGTGATAGGTTGGTCAAGGTATCCATGCTAGTTAGGTCAGTGCTGCCATGTTATGCCAGTTAGGGCAATGCTTCATTCTTTAGAATTCAATTTCTCTTCATTCTTTAGAAAACAAATATGCCACTGTCCTGATTTGCTTTGTTATATTCAACTGGAACATTAAGTAACCATCATACGTCTCAGAAAAGTCAGCAGAAATGATCAAGGGGAACCATACTGAAGAGCTAGTTAGAGATGCCATCTTCAGAAATCTTTAGAACTTGTCAAATCACAGAAACTCAGAATTAGAAGGACCTTCAGAGACCATCCAACTGACTGCCATGATAAACTCCTCTATATATGTCCCCAAAGTGGCCCTCTGGTTTCTACTTGAAGAAATCCTGGGATGAGTCATTCCCTACTTCCTTTAGCAGTTCATTCTATTTTAGGCAGTTTAGTTGTTAGGAAATAGTTTGTTTTCCTGTCTTTCTAATATGGGACTAAAATCTGTCACTCTTATCATTTTTCAACTCTCCTGTCTGGAACCATGCAAGATAATTAGGAACCCCCTTTCAGAAGATAGTCTTCCAAATAGTAATTAGTCAATAAACTTTTATTAAATTTTCACTAGTCACTAAGCTCTGGGAATGCAAAAAAAAAAAAACGGCAAACAGCAGTCCCTGCTCTCAAGAAGCTTACAATCTATCAGTTCAGCAGCTCTTTAATCTATTGAAAACAGCTATTAGGTAATGATAGCACAAGAGACTTATGAAAATATCCTTCCCTGCTTTTATCCTTATGAAAAAGATAGAGAACCAGATTCTGGGAAATAATGTTGTCAATTGTTTTCTATGCTGGTTGAATAACTATTCAAAGAATAGGCATTAATTGATCATTATCAGTTTGGAGGGAGACCATTAATGTATTGGGACTGTTTTGTAAAATATTTTTTATCAATAACAACTGATTTTGATAAATTAAAATCATTATCAATTTGCACAAGTAAGGGTACAGCATGTCTTTTTTTGATGTGATAAAAGTGCATATAACACAAAGTAGGAACAAATAGTAGGTATTTTGGATAATGACATCAGGAACTAAAATAAACCTGAAATACTGGAGGAATGAACTCAAACAATTATTACTAAAATTCAGCAAGGGACAAATGTAAAGTCTTACTTACATAGGTTCAAAAAATCAATGTCACATATATGAGAAAGCTATAGGTAATAATTCATCTAAATTGATTTCAAGCTCAGAATTAGTCACCCATTATAAAAATAAATATAACCTTATGCAAATGTCTGGAACAAGAAGACTCCCATTATATTTTGCCCTTTCCAGACCACACTTGAAATGCTCTATTTTGTTATGAGTGATATATTTTATGAAGGAAAAGGAAAAATCAGAGTCCATGAAAAAAGAGTTTTGAATGCATGTCATATGACAATAAGAACTCTAGAAATTTAGGCAACAGAAAAGAAGACTTAGGGGATATTGTCGAACATTTTGAAGACTAAAAACATATTTAAAGAGCTTTTAAGATTGGTAAAATACTTTAGCTATGTCAATTCAATTTATCCTCACAGCATTCAAAATAGGTGCTATTAATATCTTCATTTATGAATGAGGAAACTGAAGCACAGAAGGGTTGAGGGATTTGCCCAAGGTCACACATTTTGTAATTAATGGTCTGAGACAGAATATGGACTCAAATCTTGGCTGTGTTCTATTCAATGATGTTCTTTCTTATGACAGCAAAGGGACTTTAATATGTATTTCGGGCAGCCAGGTGGTTCAGTGAAAAGAACACCAGCCTTGGAGTCAGGAGAATCTGACTTCAAATCTGACCTGAGACACTTAATACTTACTAACTGTGTTTGGACAAGTCATTTAACCCTGATTTCCAGTCCTCCTGATTCATAATTGAGCACTAAACCCAGAGGAAAAAAGTGAGACTGGTTAACTTAACACAGCAACCCCTCATTCAGATCCAAATCCTTTGCTTGTCATGGTATCATCTTCCTGATGTCATGACCTTTTTTGAGAACAAAGGCCAAAAAAATCATCAATCAAGATACTTGATATTCTTGGATGATTTAAACAAATAATCTCTACCCCCCTACCCAAGACTTAGTAGAAGACAATGGGCCAGGAGTTTCACCTCAGATTAGAAGTTGGAACTCTTTGGGTAGGAGAAGCAATACTCAGAATGAGGAATATGATATTCCCATATTCTATCATCTCTATCCTTGAGAGCCTGGACAAGGAAATGGGATGGGTAAGGAAAAAACCTGGAATTTCCCTAATTTTAATAGTTGACTATTAATATGAGAAATAATCATTTTTCTCATCATTCTGAGATACTGTTAGCCAATGATTTTCCACTAGTAACATTTCTTTTTCCTAGTTTGGATATAGCTAGTTCCTTCGATGAATCTTCACCATTTATTCCCTGACCTTTCTCCATTTATTCTGCCTTTCTATGAGCATTCTTCATTAGCCTACATGATACTTTCTCTTATAATAATCTTAAAAACTGGAGAGGGGAAAAAGTGACTTCAATTAGAATTTTTCAAGGATGTCCTGATGTCCACTCTGATAAAGATGAGCTTTGCCATTTTTGACAAAAACTTCTGAGATTCTTAAACATTTAGACTACAAGAATTTACAATGACAATGCTTTGAGGCCTTTCACAGTATGAACCAGCCTGGAACTCATTTGTCCTACTTTGAAAAAATGTTTGTATTAGTTTCTAAATCTGTCATCCCTCCACAAGAAAAGTGTTGCTTGTGAGCGAAAAAGAGATGGAGAAAAGGAAGTGGGGTCAAAGACTAGCCAGCACATCATTTTAATTTGACGGAATGTGCTGTTTCACGCACAGATTGTCCCAACTTTTTAAATCATGGGATTCAGGTGTAGTTTCTTCTCTCTTCTGCAGGGACATTTGCTTATAATTCCTTAGTGTTCAGCTTTTGTTGCAGTTGTTGCTATTCTCATTTCCATTGTGATTAATATGTTCCTGGTGGAACTTTTCTCACTGCATTCATTTAAAAATCTTCTCATATTTCTCTGTAGTCTTCATAATCATTTCATTGTTTCTTATGACCCAGTAATGTTCATTTATGTTAAGGTACCACAATTTGTTTAGTCATTCCTCAGAAAAACAGTCATATACTTTGCTTCTAACTATTTTACACCAGGGGGGGAAAAAGTACTGGTAAGAGTATTTTTTGAATAATGTATTAGTTTGCTGATCTTTTCATAAGCCCTCCAATATTGACACTTCCCATCTTTTACAAAAGTTAGACACACACATACACACACACACACACAAAGAGGTAGCTAGAAGGTTCAGTATAACAAGTGTGGGAGCTGGCATCAGGATGACTCATCTTCCTGAGTTCAAGTCTGGTCCCAGACATGTTTTAGCTGTGTGACTCTGGACAAGTCACTTAGCCCTGTTTGCCTCTGTTTCTTTATTTGGAATTGGAGAAGGAAATGGCAAACCATTCCAGGATCTTTGCCAAAAAAGCCCAATGAGTCAGATGAGTGAAAATACAAATCAACAAAACAACAAAAATATACATATAATTGCATATATATACATGAATATATATATATAAATGAATGTGTATAAAAATATAGCATTACTCTTCTATCCCCCCCTTTGAATCTGTTTGAATCTGTTTGTTGGGGGGCAACTAATGGATAGAGCACCGAACCTGCAGTCAGGAAGAACTGAGTTCAAATCCGGCCTCAGATACCTAATAATTATCTAGCTGTATGACCTTGGGCAAGTCACTTAACCTCAATGCCTTGCAAACCCCAAACAAATAAATTTTAAAAAATTATCATTATCTGTAACCATGTAAATTTCACCACTATTTGTAAACATATATTAAAAGCAAGTTTGCACATAACACAGCGCAAATGGAGCCAATCCAATTAGCAGAAGTTGGAAATAAAGATTGAATAAAGATAGACTCTTTTTCTTTTGTGATTTTTCTTCACTATTCCTCAATTTACTTTTTTAAAAAAAATATTAAATGATTTATCTAGGGTCATATAGCTAGTATGTTTATGAGACCAGATTTGAACTCAGGTTTTCCTGACTCCATGGACTGTGGTCTAATTCCCTGTGTAAGCTCTCTACCCCTCAACTTACTTGTGAATCCTTCAGAAAGTGAATATAATTTGATAGTACCCTGTACACAATAGATACTGAGAGCTGGTTGAATGGTTGATAGATGTGATCATTATATTGATACCAAAGGACAAGACACTGTTTATATGGTCTATGGAAATTCATGAAAAGGATGCAAAAGACCTTTCCTGGTGAAAATCATGGCGCCCAGTCTCAACAAGCACTGTTTCACACAAAGGCATAAGACAAGAATCTGGCTAGCCAGTGGAAGACCTCACCATTTTGGTCCCTTTGTTTGGACACTCTTAAATAGCAGACATCCATTGAGAGAGCCAACCCCAAGTCCTAGAAAAGAATCCAAGGATTATCAAGCCAATGATTGAGAGATAGAATGGACCTTGAGGTCATCCAGTACAACTCTATAGTTTACAAAAGAGGAGACTGAAGAGTAGAAGAGTCAAAAGGTCACCAAGTCAGTAAACATCAGAGAAAGACTTCAGAGCAAGGTCCTCTGACATTAGGGTCTTGACTTATTCCAAGAGAACACTGACCTTCTAAAGGGGTCAGGAGGTGTGAGGGGTGGGGTGGGGGGAGAATGATCATTTAGATAACATCTCATGTCCCAGGCATTATACTAAGGCATTGTACAAATATTATCTCATTTGATCTTTAACATAAAACTGAGGGGTTGGTGCTATTATTCCTCTTTTCCAGTTGTGCAAATTAAGGCAAACATAGATTATGTGATCTTCTCAGGGTCACAAAGCTAGTAAGTGTCTGAGGTGAGTAAGTTCTAATATGAGGCCCAGGGCTCTATCTGCTGCACCCCGAGCTTCTCCAAACTAGATCTTCTTTACTTCTACTGTACTAGAAACATTGATGAATCACCGGAAGATTCCCCAGTATCGATGATCTCAATGAAGCAATGTTTGAGGAAGATTCATCTGGCAGTAGGGGCAAGAAAATGGAAGTGAGAAAACAATGGAAATACTAAATAGTAGTGAAAGTGTATGAAGGAAGTAACAGTGAAAAAAATACTTTGGGTAATAATCATTTAGCTTGATTCAATTCAACTTAATGCAATTCAACTCAGTGCTTTTATTAAAGGTCTGCTATGTACTAGTCACTCTGTTAGGTTCTAGAACAGGGGAGGGAAATCTCTTTATTTTCTGCCAAGGATCAATTGAGTATTTATGAAATCATTCAATGGCAATGCAAAATTATCAACTTAAAAATTAGTCTGGGGGCAGCTAGGTGGCGCAATGAATAGAGCACCAGTCCAGGAGTCAGGAGGACCTGAGTTCTAATCTTGCCTCAGACACCTAATAATGACCTAGCTGTGTGGCCTTGGGCAAGTCACTTAACCCCATTGCCTTGCAAAAAGTAAAAAAAAAAAGTATGCTATATTTGGTCAAACACTTAATTAATTCACCCCTTAAAGCTCCTAGATGTATTGAATTTCAAGTACACCTGAGGTTGCCCTAGCAGTACCAGACCAAATAATTTTGAGGGCTTTTTACAGCTATAAAGCTTCAAAGACAAAACAGCAGATGCTCTCAGTGGATTCCCTATGGCTTCCAGAATAAAATCCAAGAGCCTGGGTACAGGAGAAAAATGAATGGATATGGAGTTCAAATGGATATGGATGGTTCTTTCCTCTGTGACCTATGCCTCATTTTTCTAAGCTGTAAAGTGAGCAGATAGGACAACATGGCTCTGACCCTATTCCCTCCGAACCTTATCCTTGCCCTCCACAATCTCATCTTCACCTTTGTTTCCCAGTCTAAATTTCTTACTCTTATTAAACTGGTCTACTCCTCCTACCTCAAAGAAAATGACATAAAGCAACAGACTCAGGAGAAAACAAGTTAAAAGAAATCTCTTATTCTCCACCAACCTTGCTAATTCCATTATGGTTCATCATTTCAAGTCATGTCCAACTCTTCATGACCCCCTTTGGTGTTTTCTTGGCAGCGATACTAGAGCTTTGCCTTTTTGTTTGCTCCAGCTCATTTCATAGTTTAGGAAAGTGAAGCAAACCAGGATAAGTGATTTGTTCATGGTTATATAGCTAGTAAGTAAATGAAATCAGATTTGAACTCATGAAGATGAGTTCATTTTGACTCCAGGTGTCAATCATTCTATAATAGGACTATGACATCAGGAAAGTGATGCCAAAACAATGAAAAGGGTAGTGATAATGCCATATCCAGAAATCTCGCTTGCATTAGTAAATATTGCAGACCCACTCCTCCTGATGAAGTCTAAAAATGTTGAGACATGGTCTAATTTGTGAACAAATTCACAAAAGGACTAGCTCTGATACAGAAGTATTTAGGAATAAAAAGGTTTATTACATATTACTATTGTTAGCAACAACTAAGAGAGAAAAAATTAAAGACAGTAAAAGCAGTTGGAAGTGATTGTTTCCCCTGAGGGGGATAGCAGCAGCAGTCATAGCCCTTGGGGGTAATCAGCATAAAGAAGTATATAGGGCCATGAGAATTTATTCAGGTGATCCTGCTCCCTAAGAACTTGCTGGCTTCTCAAAGGGAGACAACAACTCAACTGAGGAGGGGCTGGATATCTAAAAGTGCAGGAAGATGAGGTAATTAAGGACATACTTATGGGGACAGTAGCTCAGAGTATAGAGATGAGGTAATTAAGAATCTGTAGATGAGGGCTTTCAGGCCAGGACAGGGATTCATTATTTTTGTTGAAGGGCAGTAATCCAAAAAGCCTAGTTCTTTCTGGCTAGGGCAAGAACCCACTGCATTGTTACATTGGGGCTTGTATGAAGGACACTGGTATCTGTAAGATAGATAAAGGTATCCAACTATGGGTGGGTTTTAAGTCACTTCCACAACTTAGACAATGAGATGGGAGCATGGCCATCAATTAATTTCCATAGCTCCAGAACAATGGGATGGGGATACAGGCAAAAAGGTGGGTCAATGTCCTTGAACAATGGAATGAAGGTCAGTGTTAAATGTAAGATAGTCAGCTCAGAGCAAACAGATTAATTACAAAATACATTTCTCTGCCCAATATTTCCTCTATTACTTCAACATGCCTAGCAGAGAAATCTGGGCCCTTGTGAAATGTACTCTACCAATTTCTGGTATTAGGTAAAGCTGACATCTACTGCTCTCAGGTCTTGAACATGGTATCATCTGAAGACAAAGGATCATAAATTTAAAGAGGGTGATCAATGCCTCGTCACTTTACTGAGGAATGAGCTGAAACCCAGAGAAGAAAAGTAACCACATCAAGATTACAGGAGGTGTGGTTTGGAATCTAGATTTCCTTGAGATGAAGTTCAACAATATATCCACTAGAGGGAAGTGACCACTCAAGTCCAAATGAATTAAACTAGAAAGAATCATAGGTCCTATGCCTAATGCAGGAAGGGAAGGGCTTTGTAGACAAAAGCCCTAGAAAAAATGTTCTTTTTTATTACCATCATTGGAGCCACAAAGAAGACCTGTGACCATAAGCTATGCCCATAGAAATGGGTATGGGAAACAATACCAATTTGGAATTGGACTGGTGAATGCCCCTAGAAGGGCAAAGTCACAGAGAATGGGGTAGTGAGAGAAAGAAAAAGGGAATAACTAGTTCTCTAGTTAAATTAATGGCGTTCATCCTTCAACTCTAATATTTATTACCAGTCTCTTAACTCCCGAAGCCTCAGTTTCCTGAACTCTGAAATCAATTCCATGGCACCTAAAATCTAGTTGGATTGTGGATTTCTGCTCTTTTGCAGCTCAGGATGCTATACCATTCCTGATCATAATGCTGCTCCTGCCTTGGTGGCCAACCCCAAGCCCTGACATCAGAGAGTCATCTATTTACTTAAAACCCACCCATATTCTTGGCAACTGCATATTTCAGCTGTTTCTTCATATCCAGCGTCCAAAAAACTTAAAAAATCAGGAATTGAGATTGGAGTGAGAACACTTGCAAGATGAATGTAGGTGCCTTTATGGAAGAGTCCGAAGGAAAGCTGTATCCTCCATCCTAACCACCCTCAAAAGTCCTCAAACCATAAGAATAATAGCATTAATATAATGCTTTATATTTTTATAATGCTTTACATTTTATAACTATTTTTATAACTATTATTTCATTTAATCTTTATAGCTATTATTTAATCTCACAACAAACCTGGAAGGTTTCTGTAATATATGATAATTTTAAAAATTGCCTCTTTTACAGATGAGGAAACTGAGGCAAATAGGTTAAGTGACTTGTTCAATGTCACACAGCTAGTAAGTATCTGAGGTCAGATTTGAATATGTCTTCTCAAGGACAGGTGGATGCATTGCATCACCTGGCTACCTCTATGTTAAATCTGGAAAAGACTTTAGAAATGATCTAGTTTAACTCATCAAAGGACCATGGTAGAGTGGAAATAATCTTGAATTTAAAGTCATAAAGATATCTGTTCAGAAATTGCTTCAGATAGTTATCAGATAACATGATTCTGGGAAGGTCATGGAAAGTGACTCAGTCTCAGTTTTGAGATCTGAAAAATAGAAATAATAAAACTAGCTCTCTCACAGGATTGCTGTGAAGTACAAATCATACCATATGTAAATCCTTTTGCATCAAGATGGCTCCTGAAGTATTGGGTAATTGCATTGTTATGTCAAACTCACCTCCCTGACCTTTAATCAGTCTGGATTTCAGTCCCTCCCTCCTCTAAAGTGAAACATCTTCCTAAGCTGAATTGGGAGCCCACTCCAACCCAACTCTAGCTGGCCCCCATTCCATTATTTTACCCAAGCCTCATCTTCCCAAAAGGTTTTTCCTTACATTCTTTCCTTAGAAGAAGGAAACTGGTCAGAGATCCTTTTATTTTCTGTGCCCTGAGGCACATTTATCAATGTATAGACTTCAATCCTACTTTAGAATAAACCTTTATCTATCATTTATTTTATTTCAATCATGGTACTCGACTTTGGGGATACAATGATAAAAATGAAAGTCACTGACCTGGTGAATCTTAGGAAAAAACAAAAATAAAGAAATAATCCCTACCTTGGTACAGAACCCCAGTTGCCACATCCTGGTTATTGGTTTGATGCCCTTGGCTACTTGCTCTTCTTCCCTAATCACATTCTGTCTCTGTCTTCTCATTGACTGCCTCCAATGTCTACACTCCTCTGCCTCTCAGTTTCCCAAATTTCCTTTAAGACTCCATCCAAACTCAACCTGCTCCAGTGTATCTTTAATGCTTGCTGCTCTAAGCATCTGCTCTGTGTATATTTTGTTGCCCAGTCATGTTTCAATCTGTGATTCCACATGGGGTTTTCTTGGCAAGGATGGAGTAGTGTGTCATTACCTTCTCCAGTTGATTTTATAGATGAGAAGGAAACTGAGATGAACTGGGTAAAGTGACTTGCCCAAGGTCATACAGTGAGTATGTGTCTGAGACTGGACTTAAACTCAGGAAAATGAGTCTTCCTGGTTTTAGGTCATGGGACCTCTGGTTGCCCCATATGCTGGGTAGGAACTGTTCTTTAAGTTCGGTCTGCCCCATTCAAATGTATGCTGCAACAGATTCCTGTATTTCTTTCCCCAGCATTTCACCCAGCACCTGAAAAATATAATACATATTTAATAAATAAATATTTACGACTATTATTGTTACTTTTATTTTTGTTGCTATAATTTTTATTTTTCACATAGCTTTTCTTCCCTAGCATCATGAAAATTCATGACTAGAAGCATTATTGAGATCACTGAGTCCAATTACCTTTTATTACAAAATGCAGTTCCAGAGAGAAATGATTTGTCACAGGCCACATAACAAGTAAATTCAGGTCTCCTGTTATAGTGTTCCATGGAAATAAATCTTGGAGGACAATAATACAGTGATAGGATAGAGCCAGAGGAAGCAGGTTCAAATCCAATTCTGCCACATTTTTATCTGTGTGATACTGAGCAAATCACTTCACTTCTTTCTCTGGGTCTCCATTGTTTTTAACCTATAAAATGAAAGGTTTATCTTACCAAAGGATCTTTACCTGAGGTGTGTAGTAGAATTTTGGGGAGGGATGTCTGTGAACTTGGATGGGAAAAATACTTCCTTATTCCCATTTGCTTTTGGATTTCTTTGTAATTCTATCTATTATTATTTCATTTCTAAGAAGGTAGCCCTAATTTTTGCCATATTGTCAAAGGTTTTCATGATACAACCTAAGAACCCAGTTCACATTTCCTGAACTTGTATGCCAACTCACATGCTGGCAGTATGACTCTGGGCAGGTCAAGTAACCTTGTTTGTTTTGGATTCCTCATTGTTAATAGAAAATGGCAAGCCATTCCAAAATCTCTGCTAAGAAAACCTCAAATGGGGTGACAGAGTTAGATACAACTTTAGTCAACTGAATGACAACAAAATGGATTCTTTACCGAAAAATAAAATCTGAAACAAAATATTCTATCTAGCTTGACTCTTAATCATTTGAGGAAAACAAAAATCTTAATTTTCAAGGTTGAAAGGCCTGTGAGATTCCATAACAAAGGATGGGTGAATGGGAGGGCACCACAGCCATAGGTCCTGCGTCAAAAATCTCATTGTAATAAGTCTCATGGCCATTAGATGGCAGGCCAGCTAACCACATCTGCTATGAGCTCTCTCTGGAACCACCAACCGACTGGGGCCAGCTTTTGCATTCTCTATGGGGGCTTCTTGACCCCGCTTTCCAGTGGGTTTCATTAGACTCCAATTCATCATCCTCCAGTCCTCAAGGCTTCCAGCTAGCTTTGGATGCAGTTGCCATGACTACCCTCACCTCCCCCTTCCCATATGCACACAGGGCCAGCAGCCCCAGAAGCCTAATGTCCTCCTATCCAGACATCATCTCCCCTCCTTCTCCATCCCAGACATCCCATGCCTGTGCTCCCCAGACAAACAGGCACCAGCTCCCTGATCGATAACATCAGGGCAGAAAAGAGCAGGGTTGACATTCTGTAAAACTCTTGCAAAGCCAGGCTAAATTGAGAGATGGGGGTAGGGGGGGATAGAATATGGAGAAATTTCATCTGTTTTTAGCTTTTGAAGATGACAGAGTCACAGGACAGACATTAAAGATCGAGTCCATTTACATCTTCATTATTCAAAAGAGGAAACGAAGGTCCAGATGCCCTAAGTTTCTTGTTCGAGGTCACACAGCTAATACTTACATGGCAGGACCCAGCTCCATCTGACTTTCCATTCGTCCTCTCACTTCCCTCAGTATGAAAGGCTTCCCGAACATCTTTGGTTGACCCACATTTTATTTTAGTTTTTCAGACCAACTAATTAACGAATGCTTTTCCCCACAGAGTGACCATCAGAAATCCAAAGCTGTTTTCTTTGTCCCAAGAGCAGCCTCATGGATAATAGATGTGATGAAAGGACAGAGGCACTTGTCATTCCCATGACTTGGAAGTCTTCTGCCAATAACCGTCAACCACTCCTCACTCAGCAGTGAGGGGAACATCGATTAGGTCCCTGGGCTTTTATTGGAAGCTTCCTGGTGCCTGATATGTTAATAACCACTCATCTTATTCCCAGTTTTTAGGACACCCAAGAGCAGTTGTCTACCAAAGAAATGGAAGCTGTCGCAGCAAGGAGATGGCTAACAACTCACCCCAAGAAAATGGACTAAATGACAGGATTGTGTAATGGATATTGATTGATATAAAAGAGGGTGAATGAGGACATGAGCACGTTAAACGTTCAGAAGTCTGTTAGGTGAAGCAAGAATCCTAGAGGCCTGAATTGCTCTCCTTTGACAATGAACTTTCTAAAAGGAACTCAACAAGCTTTGATAAGTGAATGCCAACCATTGCATTCTGTTTGAGAATGTGTAAGGGATTTCTTGCATAAATATCAATTCTCTCAATAGGAATTGCCACATCAATGAGATCCCCAAAGATGAGGGATATGCATTGAGACGTACTATGTCTCCTTTCTAAGTGGTGCAGTGGATACAGCATCAGCCCCAAAGTCAAGAGACCTGAGTTCAGATCTGACCTCAAATACTTGATACTACCTGTTTGACTTTGAACAAGTCACTTAACCTTGAATGCCCACATCCTGGGCCATATAGGCCAGTTGACCTAATTCATATCTGGCCCCTGTACCCAGATGGTTCCAGAGGAGAAAGTGAGGCTGGCCCTTTAGCACAGCACCCCCTTCACTCAAATCCAATTCATGTCATGGCATCACCTCTCTGATATCATGGTCTTCTTTGAGAATAAGAATAACCAAAAAAAAATACCAAGTGACATGGGATCATGAAATTTAGAGGCGGCCCCAGATATTTAAGGATCCATGGGATCCAAGGTTTGTAACTTGAGACCAATCTCATGCTATCAAACCTCATCATTAGATGAAACAGAATCACAATATTCCATCTTTTTGACTCAAAAGTCCTTGCTAAGGATCCCCAGACACTCTTGTAAGCACTAGGTAATCTAATCTTGTAAGCACTAAGTAATCTAAGATTAAAAAAAAAAAAAGACAGTCCCTGTTCTCAAGAAACTAACACATTGGGAAGAAAAATGTGGACACATAATTAAATGCAAAATCTACTACTAGATAAAATCAAACTCATTTTGTGAGGGATTGGGCAATATCTGGACCAATTTCAAAGCTGTTTGGGGTCATCTACTCCCTCTCATTCTTGACCCAGAAAATCCACTCTGACAAGAGGTCGTTTGACCTTCTAGAGATGAGGAACAAATTGCCCCTTCCACACTGAGGCACTTCTACTTGTTTTTCTTCAGTGGGAGAGGGAAAGTCCTTAAACTTAGAGAATCAGATACAGTCAGAAAGACCTGTTAGAATCCCAACCCAGACCTTTATTAGCTGTGTGATCCCAGGCAAGTTACTTCACCAATCTGGGCCTTTTTAAAATGGGAATAATAATAGTCTTTATTTCTTTTTTTTTTTTAGGTTTTTGTAAGGCAAGTGGGGTTAAGTGGCTTGCCCAAGGCCACACAGCTAGGTCATTATTAAGTGTCTGAGACCGGATTCGAACCCAGGGACTCCTGACTCCAAGGCCAGTGCTTTATCCACTGTGCCACCTAGCCACACCTATAGTCTTTACTTCTTAGACTTGTTATGCATATCAAATGAGATAATATGTACAAAGAGCTTCTCATAGTGCCCAGACATCATTATTATTTGTCCTTTATTTTCCAAAGAGAACCAGTGAAATTACAAAGGAGTGTCTTGACTTGTGTGCAAATTGGATTAAAGTGAGGCAGAGTTGCACAAAATCCTCAGCTTCACTCTCTCTTGCAAAATCATGAAAGTTCAACGGCAGGACAAATATCAGGACAATTGGTGATGACCCGGGATGCAGTGGATGGCCAGTATCTTCCAGATCTGACCAAACTCTAAGCACACCAATCAGCCATCATGACTAGCAGAGCAAATTGTTCTCACCTATTTTCCTAGGGGAAAGTCTTCACAAGCTTGGGGTAGGACCCCCACCCCCAACTCACCAACAGTTTTGAGGTTTCTTGGTTCCCTTCATATGGGTTTAGCTTACCAGTCAAGACAGTTTAGTGGGGTGTTATTTCTGGACATTCTGCAGCTACTTAGAGCCTCTTGTAAGAGAGATGGATGAACTAGGTGGCATCAAAAGTGGATGAGCAGCTCTGAAAAGACTATCAGAGGCAATAACCTTCCTGAACAAACCATAGATCCCAGACGCCTGAAACACAGGAGATGATGAATAAATGCTTATTCATTCCTGCTCCATGTCATGACCCTGGGCAAATCACCTTTTTGGAATTAATCTGTAAAAGAGGAATAATAAAAACAGCCATCTCCCAGAAGGGTTGGGAGGGTTGAATGAGATAATCCAGGCAAAGTGCTTTGTAAGCCTTTCAGCACTTTTTATATGCTATATTACTATTATTATCATTATTGAAATTTCACAGGAAAACTCTTAAAACAGCCATCATGATCTGGGTTCAAAGTGCCAGAGAGAGTAAACATCAGAAGATGGGTTTGAAGCCAGATCATCTGAATATAGAATCTCTTGTTTTCCCAGTATTGCACATTGCCTGTCTTCAGTGACAAGCTGGGTCATTAGAATCCCAGTTTTCTGTCTGGGGTTTGTGAATTTCTAAGAGTACTGGTATACTCAGCGTGTATGTTTTCTTTCCATGACAGAATGCTTCATTCAGTATTTATTTCAGCAAGTCCTTCCTATACCTCTGCATTCTTCAGATTCAAGCATTAGTTTTCGCACAATAATGTTCCAATAATTCATGTGCCATAATTTCTTTAACTATTCCTAAATAATTGGCCATCTACTTAGTTTCCATGCTTTACTACTGTAAATAATACTAATAAAAATAATATGACTGCTCTTCATATTTTGCTCTAAATGGGGCTTTGCCTTCTGGCTTCTATCCCTTTGAAAGAATGTACCTAATAGTATTTCCTCTCCATTTTGCAACTGAAATGATGACAGCAAAACTGAGAAAGAAACTTAAAACTCTAAAACAGCATCATTATAGTCACAGTAGGCCAGAGAGAGAACTCTAATGACTCCCTGGGAGAAAACAAGCTTTCCTGACATTTCCTTTGCCTCTCATTTCCAACCTCAGCTCCCTGATAGAAAAGTTCCAATTAAGGAGAGAGGCAGCCTCAGTTACTTACCGGAATGACAGGCTGGGATACATGGAACCTGGATTTTTGTCTCAATTACAAACATTAAATGACTTTGGGAAGGCCACTTCCTTCCCCTTGCCTTCCATTTTGAAGGTGCCAAAGATTAATCTGATCCCATTTGCTGAAATCTTGCAGTTGCCTTGGAGAATGCCATTTTAAAAGTGTATGATATTATTGCTGGCATTGCGATTGGGAGAGCTGAGAAGCCAAGATGGGAGGGGGGAATAAATAATTTTCTAAGTACCGCAGTGAGCAAATTGGATGACTGGAGAATGAGACCGCACCAACGCCGTTTAGAAGAGAAGTAAATCAATCCAATGCGCTTTGGTTAATGTTGGGTTGATGATTTAGCACCTGCTGGAGCTAAAAGCATCAAGGGCCGGACATTGCATGATCCAACATTCTGGCTGTGGAAATGATTTATGGGTTGGGGGCATAAGGGAGGGCAAGCATACCATGGACTCCACTAGGACACATCAGCTGAGAAAGCAATACAGAGACTCAGAGAGTATAGAGAGGTGACATGTGAAAAGGGTCCAAGCCTCATTATTTACAACTGAAAACTACAGAAATCTGGTTTGCTCATTTAGAAATTGCTAGTTCCTACTAAGACATGTAGCAGAGAGGCAATGCAGCATAGTGGATGGAGCAATGTCCTTACAGTTGAAAAGATATGACTCTGCATCCCACTTCACACAATAATTAGCTGTGTGACCTTGGGTAAATCATTTCACCTTGTTCAACTTCCATTTTTGAAGCTAATAGGGTGGACCAGATAACCTTAAGATACTGGACTTCTAGCTTTAAAATCCATTTACTGTGAGAAAATTTGGCATTGGAGTTCTTTGGGAATTTGTCAAATCACATGACACCAGAGAAAAATGAGATCACTGGGTTCTAGGTTTCCATGGACTCCTCTGCACACTGAGGAAATCTCTGGTTCTGTTCAAACAAAGTCTTTAATACATAGATCAGAAAAAAAATTATTATTTTGAACTAATATATAAATTAATATATAATTAATAAATATATTTTATAAATAAACATAGAAATTATATACAATGATGCCATGTCATATGGTATGATATGTGATGGTGACATAATTAAATTATATATATATGTATATACACATATATATATATATATATATATATATATATACATTTATAGCCTTTCTTGTTCATAGAATGCAAGTAAGCATACTTCTCAGTTTTTTTTTTCTTTGTTGCCCCAGCACTTAACATAGAACCTGGAACAGAACACATTTTAAAAATTGCTTGTTGGATTGAATGGAATTGGAATCCTGCTAGGTAATACCCATAAGGTCTGAGTCCTTGATGATCAGGACTGGAAATCTGGACATCTGGCTTTCAACCTTGGCTCTGCCATTTGAGAAGTCATTCTCTGAGCTCTGGTTTGTTTTATGTTTGTAAAATGATCCCTTAGGTGCTTTCCACAGCTAAGAAGCTAATTATAGAGTTCTCCTAACTCTCTCAGGAAGTAATTGTTAACCTAAATGAATCTCTAATTGGTAAATTTCCAGCACTATAGCAAATTAATAGGAGAAAAGCAGATTTAGGTGGCAGGGATGGGGATGGGTGATTTTTGGTTGAGGAGGAGGGAATTTTCACTAGAGACCTGCCTGGGAATCTTTTCCAGACTCCTCCTTAACATCACTATCTCTCTTGGCATCTTCCTTTCTTTTTCGTTGAAAATCTCAGATTCTCTAAAAGTCTTAAGGTCTTCAGGAAAGGGAATTCTATTGGTTGAACATGCAGAGCGGATGATCTGAGGGCAGATATATATTCTGCCCCAAACTTCTTCTCATTTAAAAGTTGGGTAAGCAATGGAAATAGGGAAGGCAGTGCAATGAGTACCATTGGGAATCAATATCTGTGTTGCTGTCAGGGTGTCTAGCTTGAACAAGTGGGCCAAGATAGGGAGCTAGAGCTGGAGTGTGAAACATATGGAGTTCGAATTCTGCCTCAGAATTTACCAATCTTGTGATTTTTCTGTACCTCAGTTTCCTTATCTATAAAATGAATAATACTACTTACCTTCCTGGATAATTGTGAGTATAAAATGAGTGAGCAGGTCTAAAGTTTTTGCAGACCTTGAATCACTATGTAACTTCTTCTTTTTCCTCTTCCTCTTCTTCCTCCTCCTCCCTTCTCCTCCTCCTTTTCTTCCTCCTTCCTCCTCCTCTTCCTTCCTCCTCCTCCTCCTTCTCCTTCTCTTTCTCCTTCTCCTTCTCCTCCTCCTCCTCCTCTTCCTTCTTCCTCTTCCTTCTCCTTTCTCCTTCTGTTCTCCTCCTCCTCCTCCTCCTCCTCCTTCTCCTCCTCCTCCTCCTCCTTCTCCTCCTCCTCCTCCTTCTCCTCCTCCTCCTCCTCCTTCTCCTTCTTCTCCTTCTCCTCCTCCTCCTCGTCCTCATCCTTCTCCTTCTTCTCCTCCTCCTCCTTCTTCTTCTTCCTCTTCTTCTTCCTTCCACTTCTTTTTTTCTTCTCTTCTTCCTCCCCCTCTTTTTCCTTCATTATTATTATCCTACTTCTGTTTCCTGTTTGCTATATTATTTTGGGGCAACTCAAATTTTCTCTGTGACCCCTTTGTCCACCTGCTAAATGAAGGGGGCAAGGGAAAGCACTAGATGAAATTAGCCCTAACATTCCTTTGAGCTCTAAACTGGTCCCTCTCAGAAGAAATGTATTATTGTCTTCCTTTACTTTCAGGTCACCATCCTCACTGACTCTTGACCTCATCCTTCTCAATTCTCTCTGCACTCCAATCTACCTTCACTTCAATGCCAAAGTAATTTCCCTAAAGCTTAGGTCTATGCATGTTGCTTCCATGCCCAATATACTGCAGTGACCCTCTTGTCCCTCCAAATGTAAGTTTTCCTCTTTGAATCTTCAAGCCTTTTACAATATGGCCCAGACTGTCATCATTTGAGACTTACATTACTCTCACAGAGTCTTGAAGTTTGAGTCCAGAAAACCCATATCAAACTCCACCTTCGATACTCACTAGCGGTATGTCTCTGGGCAAATCCAGTAAATAAATTGAATCCCAGATTCCTCACCCATAAAGAAGTCTAGATGACATCTAAGAGCCATTCCAAGTCTAAATAACTAAGATCTATGATCGTGTATTTCCAGACATTACATAAGGTTCCTCTTCTGGCTTCCTTTGGTCAGGTTAAATCAATCATCTCCTCTTTCTTACTATAAGGAGCTCCTTTTACTTCTCTGAATCCTTTGTATTGACTTTCCCCCAAGTCTGGTATGTTACTCCATTTCCCCCCTACATTTCTCAGAATTTCTAGTGTCCTTAGAAACTCAGTTTATTTGTCACTGTTCACTTTCTGATTTCTCTACACTGCCAATGTAGTCTCCTAGGAAACTGCTAGGAAATATTTAACAACTGAATCACTTTTTTTAAGTGTGTGAGACACATTTTTAAATTTGACCCACCTTATTAATATTTCTTCCATCATTTTAAAAATCTAGACAAGCAATAAAATAATCGATGGGCCCCTGATTTGTGACATTTGTCCATTTCTATAAATCTTCATATTGAAAATTTTACAATCAATATTATGAGCTCCTACAAGCTGACCCTAGTTTTCACCTGGTACCCCCTTGTAGCTACTTAGCATATACCTCCCATGTACACATTAGGTCCAATAATAGCTAAGAAACTTGATGAGGTCAAAGACTCTTTCAGTCTGGTCTTTGCATCCTTACTGTCTATGGCAATGCCTATCAAATAGTTGGTGTTAATAAATGCTGGCTGATGACTTCTATGAATTCTTTTGTCTCGTATTTTGCATCTGTTTCTATTGCATCCCCACTAGAATTTAAATTCTTTGAGAAAAGAGACTGTTTTCTTTTATACTATTTTCTATCTTACTTTCCTTCTTTTACCTTCCACTCTCTTTCCTTTTTTGACTTTTTTCTTCCTTCTCTCCTTCCCCCTCACTCCCTCCAATCCTTCCTTTATTTCTCCTATTCTTCCTTTCTTCCTTACTCTCTTCTCCCCTCTCTCCTCTTCTTTTCTTCCTCCCTCCCTTCCTTCTTCTTCTCCTTCCCTCCTTTTTCCCTTCATCCTTCCTCTCTCCTTCCTCTGCTTTCTTCCTCACTTTCTTCATTCCTTCCTTGTCTTCTTTTTTTCATTTTTTTTGTATCCTGGGATCCTAGTTCATAGTAAGCACTTTAATAAATGCATATAGATTAGCCAATTGATTAAACAGTAAATCTAAAAAAAGCAAACAAACCCACAGAGGTTTCCCATAATTTATGGAATTGCTCACTATTTTTCTCTGCCTTGTAGAACTTTCAATTCTGCAAATTTCTTTGCATACAATATCCTGCTGTATTTCTTGTCTCCCTAGTAAAAGTGGGACTAACTCAATCATGTTGTTCATGACCTTGATCTTGGAGATGGGTTGTGGAGAAGAGGAAAGAATGACAATTGAGTGCCATGATTGAAAACTTGACAACCTCAGTCAAATCATTTTTCTTCATGATGACGATGTTTGCCCTTTGTTCTCAAAGGACATCAGAAAGGTGATGCATTGGATTTCAGTGAGGGGGTGTTCTAAATTACTAGTCTCACTTTCTCCTCTAGAGAAACCTGAATCCAGAGACCAAATTGGAATTAAGATGGCTAGAGATGTCCTAAGGTTTGAGGCAATAAAGGTCAAATGACTTGCCCAAGGTCACACAGCTAGTTGGTATCAAGTGTCTGAGTCCATATTTGAACTCAGGTCCTCCTGACTCCAGGCCTGGTGCTCTATTCACTGTACCACCTAGTTGCTTCCCTTCTTAGAATTTCAGTTTCTTCATCAGTGAATTAGGGATGAACACAGAGTGATGAGGTTATGTCAAAAAAAGTGATATTTGAAACCTGGAAGACTATATGAATTATTATGATTATCCTCCAGTATCAATTTGAGTACAATTTGACAGCAACAACAAATGAACTGCAAAGAACTATAATCAAGGAGCCCACCAGAGAAACCTATGATTTAGGAAGAATAAAGTAAGCTGGTCAGTTCATATGAAAAAGGAGCTCCCAGAAACAGGTCTTTAGGCTAAATTGACATCCTTTCAATATAAGGAATATGTTGCTTAAAACTTTGGAAGGGCATTGATGAGAATTCCACCAGATGGGTGAAGAATGGACTACAATTTGCATCCTCACTGATAGGAATGTTGGCATATTTCCAAATTATTGAGCAGAACACTTAGCACATGAAGGGCACCCAATAATACTTGTTCAATGAAAGACTGATTGGTAAGGGTTTTGGAGAGTAGCCTGGAACCTGATCAATTTCAAAATTCAAAGTTAGGGAAAAAATTCAGACCACATCCACAGTATTAATTAATTCAGTGTCAACAGGCTACTGCATTAGTGAAGGCCTTTAGCAACTTTGCCCATTTCAATCAATTCCATTGGGATCCATTACTATTCACATGCAGGGGTGGTTATAAAATGAAATTCAATGAAGACTCCCATCTCTCCTCACTCAGTTTCATTCTTATGCTCAAAGACTGGATTACTCAAAGATCAAGAATAATCATAATTGTAACATCATGATATGAGGAGGTAAGACGAGATGGTCTCTAGGTCTCTCTGCCTCTGCTAATCTATGCTCTTAGTGTCTCCATAGCTATGATACCCCATGTAAGAAGGTTCCTTTCACCTGTGTGACATTCCTTGATTTATTTTAATAGCCTGCTTTCCAACATCCCTTCCAAGTCTCACATTTAATGTGAGAAATGTTAGAAAGGAAATCTCAAATTATTTAATTCCAGTTCTTAGACAATTCAGGCAGCTAGAGAACTCAAGGAGACCCTAAAGACAACAATCTTATTTTGTTCTTCAATTAGTTCAGTCATGTCTGAATCTTTGTGACCCTATTTAGGGTTTTCTTTACAAAGTTACTAGAGTAGTGTTGTCATTTCCTTCTCTTGGTTATTTTATAGATGAGGAAACTGAGGCAAACAGGATGAAGTGACTTGAACAAGGGCATACCACCAGTAAATGTCTGAGCTTAAATTTGAACTCAGTTTCCTTTGACTCTAGATACAGAACTCCATCCACTGAGTTACCTAAATGTCCAATCTCATCCACTGAGCCACACAATTGTCCAATATTAGGTAACAATGAAGAAATGAAATCAAGAGGGATTGTGAATATAAAATATCTGCAGATTAGAGAGAGTGATCTAGTTTGCCTAGAGGATAAAGTCAATGGATATGTGTGTATTTCTCTCTCTTTGTGTGTGTGTGTGTGTGTGTGTGTGTGTGTGTGTATGTATGTGTGTTGTGTGTCTGGGTCTGTGTGTATCTTGTGTGAAAGGAGATTAAAGGGAAGGGTACTGCTGCTCTGTTATGGAGGGATTTGATACTGGGACTTTGTGCTTTGTTCAGGAGAAAACAGGGAGTAATTTTGATCAAAAAAGTGACTTAAAATCTTTGTTTCTAGTTACCATTGAATGAGATCATTCTCTTTTTTGTACTTAAAGATTTCATTTATTTTAAGTTTCACAATCTTTCCCCTAATCTTCCCTCCCTCCCCATCCCCCACAGAAGGCAATCTGTCATTCTCCACACTGTTTCCATGGCACACATCTATCCAAATAGAATTTGATGAGAGAGAAATCATATTCCCAAGGAAGAAACACAAAGCACAATAAGATATCAGTTATTTTCCTAAATTAAAGGGAATAGTCCTTGGTCTTTGTTCAAACTCCACAATTCTTTCTCTGGATACAGATGGTATTCTCCATTGCAGACAGCCCAAAATTGTCCCTGATTGTTGCACTGATGGAATGAGCGAGTCCATCAAGGTTAATCATCACCCCCATGTTGCTGTTAGGATGCACAGTATTTTTCTGGTTCTGTTCATCTCACTCAGTATCAGTTCATGCAAATCCCTCCAGGCTTCCCTGAATTCCCATCCTTCCTGGTTTCTAATAGAATAATAGTGTTCCATGACATAGATATACCACAGGTTGCTATGCCATTCCCCAATTGAAGGACATTTACTTGATTTCCAATTCTTTGCCACCACAAACAGGGCTGCTATTAATATTTTTGTACAAGTGATGTTTTAACCCTCTTTTCATCATCTCTTCAGGGTATAAACCCAGTAGTGGTATTGCTGGATCAAAGGGCATGAACATTTTCATTGCCCTTTGGGCATAGTTTAGTTCCAAATTGCTCTCCAAAAAGGTTGGATGAGTTCCCAGCTCCACCAACAATGTAATAGTGTCCAAGATTTCCCACAACCCTTCCAACAATGATCATTATCCTTTCTGGTCATATTGGCCAGTCTGAGAGGTGTGAGGTGGCACCTCAGAGAAGCTTTAATTTGCCTTTCTCTAATAGAATGAGATCATTCTTGAGATCCCTTTCAATTCTCATACCCTATGATTGATTGACAAAAGTTATTTCTGAACAACTGGGAACACAACAAATAGTTATGCATATATTCAAATGGAGACTAGATGATCAGTTACCAAGTCTTATAAAACATTCCAGCTATGTCGATCTGGGTTTCCTTCCAAATCCTAGATTCCATGGATCTTTGAAGCAAACTATTGAACGATTTCACTGCAAGGCAAGGGCAGACTCACAAAGAATCAAGATCTCCTCTTGGATTCTCCCAGGTCATGGCTACCCCCTCTATGCCATACTAACTTCCCCAAAGAGATGTCCAAGCTGACAATTCTCCTGAGGAAGTAGAAAGGAGAGTTATAGCATAAAAAGTGCACTTGTATCACAAAACAAAGATATTAATGAACTCGGGCACATTTCCAAACTAAAGCTGCCAAAACTCCAATTACTTCTAACTGGAAAAATCAATCGTCATTTTTCATGTCATACCATCAGTATAGACTCAGCCCCCCAAATTATCTTTCCCTGTCCCATTTTTTATTATTCCCCTTCATGTGCCCAGTGTTCCAGCCAAACTGACTTAGTGATAGTTTCCCTGTCCTCTGTACTGATTGTCCCACCTTTTTGCTTATACAGAAGTAGACCTCCAACTCCACCATTTCTTCATTGAGAATGTCCTCCCTTTCAGATGTTAGAATCCACATCTTCAAGGATTATATAGGTGCATTCCCTGATTCCACTAAAGGTTCCCACTTCCTCTCTCCTCTAATTATCTTGATTTCTGTACATTTATTCTTGTCTTATACCTTCAAGGGATTGTAAGTCATCTGAAGGCAGGGACTGATTTTTTTTAAAACTTTGTTGCTATTTCCCTTTATAATTATTAGTAAAATAAGGAACAAGAATGTGCTAATTATTCACTGTGTCAGACGGAGCTAGGCACTGAAGAAATGACAAAAATAGAAGGCCTTTTCCCTCAGATCATTTCTATTCCATCCCTTTACACTAGCTCTGCATCATATCGGCAATTCTCTCCCTTCTCACCACCAACTCTTAAAATACCCAATTCATTAAAGATTCAGCTCAGATGCTGCCCACTAACAAAGGCTTTTAGTGGCCTTCTCTCTTCCCCCAACTGCTAGAGATTTCCTTTCACAGGCTACCTTCTTTTTTTTAGGTTTTTGCAAAGCAAATGGGGTTAAGTGGCTTGCCCAAGGCCACACAGCTAGGTAATTATTAAATGTCTGAGACCGGATTTGAACCCAGGCACTCCTGACTCCAGGGCCGGTGCTTTATCCACTGCACCACAGGCTACCTTCTAATTACTCTCTGGGTATCTTGCATGCAGCTATGTATGCTGTTCTCATAAGAAGGGAAGCTTATTTAGGACCAGAACCATTTTTGCTTTCTTTCTGTATTCCCAATATTTAGCCCAGTGGCTGATTCTTAGTAGGCAACTGAAAAATGCTTATAGATTAAATCTTTGATTGTTTTGATAAGGGAGATACATATATCCACAAGTATATTTGGAATAAATATAGAACACACCCAGGGTCACAGAGGAGGCAGGGCACCAGCAGCTGGGAGGTCAGGAAAAGCTTCTTATTCCTATTAGTGTTGGAGAGAAGAGTTATTAGACTGACTACCAAATTGAAGGTCTACAGTGCCATTGTGCTGACCTCATTACTCTCTGCCTGGGGAACCTGGACAGTCCACTAACACCATGTTAGGAGACTGAATTGCTTCCATGTAAATTGTCTTAGGAAGACTGTGAAGATCACCTGGCAGGAGAAGTTACTAGACACTGAGGTCCTTTCTCGAGCTAAATTGCCTAACATTCCAACATTACTAGAGAGAGTATAACTATGATGGGCTGGACACGTTGTTAGAATGCCAGATGGATGCTTGCCAAAGAAGGCAATTTTATACAGAACTACACCCAAGGCAAGCATTCAAAAGGGGAGGGGGTCAGAAGAAGCAATCCTGGGACACCTTGAAGATCTCTCTTAAGAACCTGGAATTGATTGTGCAGCATGGAAGACACTGGTGGACTGAGCTGGGGGCCAGCTATTGTTTTGGAGTGAAACAATGAATTGAGGGTGAAATTGGGAGGTGGGACATGATTATAGAGAGTGGAATAGTGTCAAGAAGTTGACCAAAGATATGCATTATATATTATATTTGTGGTAGCTGGAAATGTCCCAAGGTATACTAGAAGAGAAACCAGGTCAGTGAGAAAGTGAAAGAAGCTTTCTCCAACTTTCTCAATTAATCTATCCATGAACAAATATTTATTGAATTGTTTGGCATGGGGGACACTTGTGAACTGAGCTGAGGGCCAGCTATTGTTTTGGAAAGAATCGAGGAAATCAAGGTTGTCTTCTTAGTGTGGTGGGCTGTCATCATTGAGGGTGGTGCATTCCATGAGGAAGGCAGAATGGAAGTAGCTCAAAGAATCATGCTATCCTCAAGTCTAGAGAACCCATCCTAGGTGTTCACATGGACTATTTGTGCCCAACCTGGGGTAGAGCATTCCAAGTTCATATTGCTCTTATCAACCACAGTCAGACACACTGTAATTTCTTTCAAACATAGTGATGCCATTTTGGTCTTCTTCAATAACAAAAGACAAGAACCAGTCAAACAAACAGAGACTGAGCCCAAGGAGAAGTACACAGTAGGCATTAAGTAAAAGCAAATTTAATTCAATTGAAAGAATTATCAAAAGATTTGACATACAGAAGAATTTCTTCTGGAATTTTTTCATAATGTTCCAATCCATTCAACATTACTAGAAGACAGCCAACATTTTTAAGGGAAAGGATCTTTCTTCCTATCCCAATTCAAAAAGACTAATCAAGAGAAATATAATTTTCCCCTCAAAAATTCTTAAAACTAAAGGTAAATTTAAACTCCCAATGTTGTCTGTGTTCAGAGGCATTGTTAGAGTCCAGGAAAAAGTAGCCGGAGTTGGACAGTTTGCCCCTCCTCCATGTCTGCCTTTTCATGACCTAAGAATATAACAATGTTGGTGCCAAAAGACATAAATCTCACAGGTCTTTGATCAGCCTACAAGTATTCCCCTTGCTCTACTCCATCTCCATCATTATGGCTACATACTACCTTTTAATTCCTTTTCCACCTTAAAGTTGTTCTTAATGTTCATTTCAATATGATTTGATCAGTAGCAAATTGTTCATAGAAATATTATACTGTTCCTAAAAGATTCAGTGCCCACCATGGGCTATTGAATTCCTTTCTATATGCAATATTGAAAGAAGGATATGGACACAGAAAAGTTATATGGAAAAAGAACTGACTTCAAACTCAAAAACCTGGTTCAAGTCTTGCCATTGACATGTACTGATCAAGTGATCATGGGCAATTTTAACCTCTCTACGGTCTGTAGGTAACTCTCCAAGACTAGAAGGTGAAAGGGATAATCTGCATTGATAGAGGAGTTCCCTCTTTCCTTGATTTCCCTAAATCATCTAAATCACAGGTTCAGTTCCTTTGCCAACACCCATTAGCAACCTGAGACTTAGGAAGATGCAGGGGATAAAGTCAACCTCAGAGTTGGGACAATCTCCAATACTGACAAACATCATCATCATCACCACCCGAACACCAAAAATAACATAATTAGGATTTACATTTTTTACACTTACATTACATTTACATTTACAATTTTGATAAATGTTTCACAAATTTCATTTCATTTTAACCTCATAGCATCATCACCATTTTCCTGATGAGAAAGGTATGGCAGACAATTATTAAATGCCTTGCCCAGATCACATAGATAGCTGTGTATTTAGGACTAGATTTGAACTCAGGTACCCCAGGTCCAATATTTTTTCCTACCCCTTGCTGCTCTCTGGGCTGGGCAAATCATTTAACCTCCCATAACTCCAGACTATTCTCCAAGACTGTAACTTATAGATGTTTCCAATGAATGAATGAATTTTTTTAAGTTTTTATACATTAGTAAAGGTAATTTTCTAACCCAATGAAATCATAGGTTGAGTTAAGTAATCTAATAATAATTGACAAACTGTATCATGTCCAGAAAAAAAAAACACAGTTTGATATAATCTCAACCTAATAATGAACATTTATTAAGTATGCATCATGTGCAATTCTCTCTGGTAGGCTGTGAGTTTTAAATGTAGCAAATGTGTGCATTTTATATTATATCTGTGGTAGTGGAAGGGGTCCCAAGATATACAAGAGGAGAAACCAAGTCAGTGAGACATTGGAAACAGACTGCCCTGAGATACAAGGATGGAATTTTGTGAAAAGACAAGGCATGAGGTGACCAAATTTACCATTGTTGTGTCTTATTTTTCGTCCCTGGCCTTGGACAATGATTATAATGAAACATTTTACAACTGAGAACTGGATGGTGGGGGTGGGGGTAGGGTATCATGTTGCTTGTCTGAGAGTCAGCAAGAATTAAAGAAAGGACTAATAAGCCAGGAGATCAGTGAACTGGGGAGCTTTTCAAAGAAAGGATTTCAGAGGAGATAACAAATAAAGTTATCTAAGGAGTAGCTGCCCAATGTATGTTGTTGACTCAGTAGCAGATTTTTCTGTTACAGCGCTTTTCAATGGCTATCCTATAATTCTGGCGCACCCTCCCTCTGAATGCCTAGACCTTAACCTATCTAGATTCATTTGGGGCTCACCTCTAACACCATCTACTGAAATTGAGTTTTCAAAGTCTGTTCAGATACTGTGCTTTCCTTCCTATGATCAACTGATGTCAAGGCTGTATGTGACTTGTGGGTACATAATAATTCATATGTTTTCTATACCCTCTCAAATGAAAGCTCCTTGTGGGCAGGGACCATTTTTTCCTTTCTTTGTATCTCCAGAGGTTATCGCAGTGTCTGCCATATAGGAAAAATTAAATAAATATTCATTCATTGATAAATTAATTGAGAAGCTTGGAGAAAGCTTCTTTCACTTTCTCACTGACCTGGTTTGTCTTCTAGTATACATTGGGACCTCTCCAGTTCCCACAAATATAATATATAATGCACATAACTGACCAAACTTTTGACAATATTCCCCTCTCTATAATCCTGTCCCATATCCCAATTTCACCCTGATTTCATTGTTTCATTCCAAAACAACAGCTGGCTCACAAAATCTTGGATGATAACAGAAATGTTCAATTTAAACATTTTTAGACTGGAGTAGAGATGTGGTTCAGGATGAAGAGCAAAGAAAGACAGAGTTAGTATAAATGACATGTAGAAGAGAAATTTAACTTATTTTGCATATATGTCATATATAGAAAGAAGGTACATTCTGGCTTAACATTAGAAAGGGTATCCTGAGTTGTACAAACATTGTTGGCTGCCTTGGAACATCTCAAATTGACATTCCAATGAGGCTGGAAGTTTTGAGTAGGATCTGGGTTTTAGGGAGGAGAGGTAAATCTGGAATCAAAAAGGAACCTCAGAGATCATTCTATTGTTACAACTATTGTTAGAAAAGAGGAAACATTAACTCAGATGTTATATAATAAGACCAATGTTCCCAGGGAATAAGCAACGGAGATGGAATTTGAACCTGATTTTTCTGATTGTAAAGTCACAGTTCTTCCTTCTCTACTTTGGTAGATGGCCTCTCTTGTCCCTCCCATGACTTATACCTCACAAACTAGAAATGCAAAAGTGTGTGTGTGTACATATATATATATATATATATATTTAATATATAGTTAGATATGCATAAAATACATGTTTATATGTATGTCAATGTACAATATTCGGAAAAGGGAAGATAAATGAAAACCCCTTTAAAATATCCTCTGCTTAAAAACAACTTCTAAGAGTCTGTAATGACAGTCCAAGTCACAAATATTTAAACAGTTAAAATATTTGATCTTGGTTTTGCTTAATACAAGAAAATAACTGCATTGTTTACTAAAAGACTGAGATTTATCACCTGTTTCTGCCTACAAGCACAAAGCAACACTTCATTTCATTTTGTGGTTTTTGCTTTAACTAGAAAATGTATTTTCTTGTGGATTCCTTATCATTCCTTATTCTTTTCTTCTCTTTGGCAAAGAAGCCAATCTCTAATTGAACATTATCAATATATACCCAAGAAAATATTAAAGGGATCTCTTAATTCATTAACAGACATTTTAGTAAGACATTATCAACAATAGCATAGAAACAGGTTCAAAGTCTTAATCTGTGAAATAGAAGTTAAAATTTCCACGAAGTTGGAACTATGGTTTTATATATATATATATATATATATATATATATATATATATATATATATGTATATATATATTTTATATATGGTTTTATATATATACATTTATATATGGTTTTGTATATATATATATACATATATATATGATGTTTGTTCTCTATTCACAAAGAAGACCATGATACCAAGGGAGGTGAAACCATGACAAGTAAATGAATGGGATTTGAGTGTGGGGGTGCTGTGCTAAGTCACCATACTCACTTCTTCCTCCAGAGTCATCTGGGTTCAATGGTCAGATATGAATCAGGATGACTGGAGATGATCCTAGATATGAGGCAATCAGGGTTAAGTGACTGGTTCAAGATTGTATAACTGGTAAGTGTCAAGTGTCTGAGTCTGGATTTGAACTCCTGATTCCAAGGTGTGTGTAAAATTTAGATCAAAGTTGGTGGAGCTTTAAGCTAACAGGAGCAATAATAGACTGATGGTGGTTTTGTGAATTGATTTTATTTTTTAAGTACATCCCTTTTGATCTTGCTGCCTTACTATAGATATTATATCTTAAGAATTTTATTGAAGAAGATTGGATAGAGTGAAGACATATAATGTATTCCAAGAATCATTTTATAATCACATAAATAAGCAAGGGAGGAAAGAAGGAAAGAAAGGAGGGAAAGGGGAGGGAGAGAGAGAGGGATGAAGGCAGGGAGCAAGAAATGTAAGAAAAAGAAAAGAAGAAAGGAAGGAAAATTGGGTGAGAGTTTTTGTTTCTCCTATTTCCATCTTTTCTGATTTATGATCACAACAAAATAAAAAAGGGAGGGAGGCTAGGTGGCTCAGTGGATAAAGCACCGGCCCTGGAGTCAGGAGTACCTGGGTTCAAATCCGGTCTCAGACACCTAATAATTACCTAGCTGTGTGGCCTTGGGCAAGTCACTTAACTCCATTTGCCTTGCAAAAAAAACCCCTAAAAATAAGAAAGGGAGAAAGAGAGGAAGGAAAGAAAAAAAGAAAAAAAAAGAGAGGGAGGAAGGGAGTGAATGGGGAAAGAAATGTAAGAAAAAGAAAAGAAGATAGGAAAATTTGGTTAGAGTTTTTGCTCTCTTATTTCCAGCTTTTCTGGTCCATAATCATTTAAAAAAGGATGAGAGGAAGGGAAGAAGGAAGGAAGGGAAAGGGGGAGGGAAGAAGAGAGGGAGAAAGGAAGTAATAGAGAAAAAAATGTAAGAAAATGAAAATAAGAAAGGAAAATTGGGTTAGAGTTTTTGTTTTTCTAATTTCCAGATTTTCTGGTTCATAATCACAAAAATCAAGGAAAAGAGGAAGGAAAGAAGGGAGGAAAGAAGGGAAGGAGGGAGAAAGAAAGGAAGGAAACTCCAAATCTAGAGTTCTTGACATGATATTCCCAAGAACAATAGTCAATGATTGGCATAGGAGACACAAAGATTAAAGCAGCATAGGTCTTGTTCTATAAGGTTTTCTAATCTAATTGAAGGAAGGAGTGAGTACAGGTCATTGTCAAGGAGAAATGCAGAATAATCATGCTAGAGAAAGCAAAACAGATTCAGAATCATCGGATTTGGGTTCACCCAAACTGCAATTTTGTCACTACCTGTATGACCTCAGTCAACTCACTCCACCTCTGGGTTTCAGTTCCTTTATCTGTAAAATGAGAAGACTAGACCAGACCATTTGTAAGGTCCTGCTCAGTTCTTCAGTGGTCAATGAAGCTTCTAATTTTATGTTTTCCATCAGGAAATTGTGATTCAGAGGGATTAAATGAATTGTCTGAGGACACAGAGTAAACTAGTCCCATTTTCCAACGATTTTCCCATGATTGAGCATCAATTTGGGCCCCAAAGTTGATGATAAATAAAATAGATAATGCTTTATCTCTGATCTTCTTGCAGCAAAGACAAATGTTCTTCCCTCCAATAGTTGTGATTTGAAGTGGCGATATCTCGCCTGAAATTATCCCAAGTAGTTAATTCCTAATGAAGTACCCAGCATGCAGAGTACAGAATGTAATTGCCAAGAAAGGCGATGAAATTTATGAAGAGAGAGAACAAGTCCAATGATTGCTGTCCAAATCCCAGCTGGAACATCAGCCGAGGAGCTGTCCACCCTCCAGAGTTAGCTGTTGAAGAGCTGAAGTAATCATTCAGCAGAGCACTTTGTCACAGAGCCCTGAATCCCCTCACACCTCTTCGCATCTTCCTTTACACAAAATAAATGGTCCTGTCCTATATCATAATCTCACCACTTGATCAAACTCACATTGACCTGCACTCAGCCTCCTGCCACTTAGACTTCAAAGTGGAAGAATTATCTGTGGCACCCAGCCCATTCAGGACAAGTCCAGGGGTCTTAATGCTTGAGTGCGGCCATGAATACTGGAAATGATCTTCTCCTCTCTGACCTTTTGGCTTCCTCTTAGTTAAAAGGTGGATCTTGAATTCAATGCGCCCCCAAATCTGTGATTTGGTGAGTTCGCATTTCATTGTGACACTGAAAAATCAGCAGTTTTGAATTTCTTACAGTTTAGTTTATTCGGGGTAAGATTGCTGTTTGGAATTTGGAGAATAACACACATATCAATTAGATAGAGAGCCCAGAGAACCTCAAGACCAGCATGTTCCTGAACAAAATTGTATCCTACTGTATGACCCATAAGTGATAGTCCAACATTGGGAACACTGTTTCTTGAGATTTAACATTGCTGCTTTGGATGATGAGGAACAGAAGGATGAGAAGGTTGAGAAAGATGAATAATCATCATCATACTTATCATTTTTAATAGTTCTTTCCTTGTGCAAGACACAGTGTTAGGTGTTTTAAAACTGAATTGTTTTGGGGTGGCTAGGTGGCATAGTGGATAAAGCACTGGCCTTGGAATCTAGAAGTACCTGAGTTCAAATCTGGCCTCAGACACTTAATAATGGCCTAGCTGTGTGGCCTGGGGCAAGCCACTTGACCCCATTTGCCTTGCAAAAACCTAAAAAATAAAAATAAAAAAACTGAATTGTTTTTTCATTTGATCCTCACCACAAGTCTGACAAATAGATATTAATATACCCATCTTACAGATGAGGAAACTGAGATAAACAGTTTATAAGTGACTTGTGTAGGAATACACAGCTAATAAGTATCCTAGATGATATTTAAACTTGCATCATCTGGGCAGCAGAGGTAGTGCTCTATCCACCATACAACTTTTGTCAGAAATTTTCACATTTTTTTCTATATTTTGATCATAACCAAAAATAACAAGGGGATCCTACTGTGTACAGTCCTCTGTACCTGTGTCTGTCCCAAGTTTGCATTGTGAAAGGACATAGTTTAGTTTAGACAAGTCTCTGTAGTTATAGGGGTTAAAATCTAACAGAAGACAGACCAAATTCATAATTAATAATACTGTGTAATATTTTATGATAGGCACACTAGGGAAACAGAACTTTAATATTTAAAAGTTTTGATGATTCCACTATGAGACTTAGAGAAGTGCAGTAGCAGCCACAACAGCAGTATTTAACATTTGTACAGGGCTTTAATGGCTGAAAAATTATTTACATAAATTAACTCAGTTTTTCTCCCCATTTGATCCCCATTTTACAGATAAGACAGTGGGTTAATGATTTGCTCCAAGTCACACATTTTGTGAGTTTCTGAGGCAGGAATTGAACTTAGATCTTCAGATTCCAAATCCAATATTCTCTTGTCTGTGCCACCTAACTGCAAATAATCTGTCTTGGCTGAAAGGTAAGATGTCTTAAGAAAAATGTGTGAAATAAAGCTATAAATATAAGTGGATGCTATATTTTGGAGACATTTAAATGCCAGGTGAAGAAATTTATATTTTTATAATCTATAAAATGATTTAAAAACATTAACTATAATTTATACAACACTTCAAGGTTTGCAACTATAATTTCCTTTTGTCCTCATAGCACCCTGGAGAAATATGTTGCTATCCCTATTTACAGATGGTAGATGTGACTTATTTAGAATTACAGAACTAGTCAAGATTTGAACTTAGGTCTACCTGACACCAGTTATATAGCACCATCTCTATAGATTTTAACCAATTTTCCTGGAGACAACAAGGAGCTTAAGAAAAGAAATAATAAACTCAGAATTGTGATTGGGGAAATTTATTTTGCTATCTATATGGAAAATAGATTGAAGGGCAGACAAAGAGGTCCATTTGGAGGTTCCCAAAAATCCAGGAAAGGGATGATAAAGGCTTCTATTAGAGTACTGAGCATCCAAATGGAAAATGGAAAATGGATATAAAATATATTTAAATATAGACTGGAGAATACCAGTCAATGGAGGATATAAGAGGAAGTGAAAGAAACAGTATGGGATGACTATAAGGTTAGCAATCTTATTGCTGGATGACTCAGAGAAGGATGATTTATTTAAGACAAATGTGGAAGTTTCTTGAAGGGGAAGGTTTAGAAAGAAATCATGAGTTCCACTTTGAATCAGTAGAGATAGAAGTATCTATCAGGTATCTATCAGGTGATGCATGACTAGAGGTCTGGAGAGAGGTTAAGTTTGAATAGATTGGGGAGCTAGGTGGCACAGTGAATATGTCATTGGCCCTAGAGTCAGGAAGACCTGAGTTCAAGTTTGATCTCAGACACATAATACTTACCTAGCTGTGTGATTTAAGCAAATTAACACCATTGCCTTGCAAAAAAAATAGGTTGAATAGATGAATCTGTAAATTATCCCCTCAGAATTGGCCCTTGAGCCATTGAGTTATTGAGATCTCCAAAAGAAAGAGAGGAAAGGGAAGAGTAGGCAAACATGGATAGAGTTTAGGGTTGAGTTTAAATAATAGTCATGGATGATGATAACAAAATAAACTCAAAGGCTCTATATTAAAGTACAAGTGACATGTCTAATAAGAGATGTCCAGGAACTGGTTGAAATTGTAGTTTAGGAGCTCAGAAAAATTAGGGCTGTCTCCATATACTGGACATTTGTTTAGAGCGCACAGTTAAAGTTATGAAAATAAATGAGGTGACTAAGGGAGATGGTATGAAATAGTTAAGGATTCTATATCCCTGATAAGAGGACATAGATTGATACCATCCCACCATAATTTAATAGTGAAAGTCTTTATTTCCATAGCACTATGTCCTTTTAAATTATTTGCATATGCAATATCCCTTTTGACCTCTACAAAAATTTTATGAAATATTTAAGATAATTATTATAATGTCTATTAACTCTAAGGAAATTGAGTCATAAATTAAAAAAAGTAAAATATTCAGGCTTATAGAGATAATAACTTTTTGATTTCTAATCATGTGGTAGTCACATTAGACTACGCACTGGAGTTGAAATTCATCGTCATTTGGTGATCACCCATACCATTATCAAGGATGCATAAAAAAGGTTTTGATTGGTTTGCCAACCCTTAACTAGCTTCAGTCCAGTCCATCCTTCACTCAGCTATCAAATTGGTCCATCTCACCATGTCTAGGAACAAATCTAAACATCTATATCCCTTCATTCTATGCGAACCCAGTGATATTGGTCTCCTTAGTTTTTCTCAAACAACATACATTATCTACTAACTCCAACCATTTTCATGGGATGTTTCTCATATCTGGAATTCTCATTTTGCTCATCAATGGCTCCTGGCATCCTTCAAAGATGTGCAAAATTCCACCTCCTCCAAGAAGCTTTTCCCCTTTGCCCCTCGATGCTAATGCCTTCCTTCGGAAATTACCTCCAATTTGTCCTTTATACAACTTGTCTGTACATAATTGATTGTGTGTTGTTTTCTTTTTAGTTCATTGAGAACAAGATATGTCTTTTTACTTTTATCTCTAGTAGCACCTATGCAAAATGTGTTTTTGTTTATTGAATTAAACTGTGATATCAATTGAAAAAAGAATTTTTTTCTTTATTTTTTGGAATTTTCACCATTGAATAAATTGTGAGTCTAATCTCCCCAAACATTATATGAGGATGGAAATCTGACGGAAACTAGGGTGACTATTATGTATTTTGTCTATCTGAATGTAAATGTTCACAGTAACATAAGTGCACAAAGAGATAATAGGGGTCTTATGTCTTTAGACTAAGGATTCTCCAATGGGAGATGGTGACTATTAGGGAAAGTAAAGATATAAAGGAATGAAAATGGTCATTAGAAGGGGAGACAAGATCATGGGTGAATCAAGTGAGTGGTCTGTGAGCATCACTTTGGACTATTGCTCAAAAATTGGAAAAATGAGTTCAGGAAATATGTAGGTGGAATTGAGGGTAATTTGAGTAAGTGCTCAAGAAATGGTAGATGAGAGAGGTGTCACTTTTAATTGGTTCCAGAAAAAAAAAGGTTTTATTGGTTATATTTATCAAGGAATGAACCAGATTGTGCCCAAGATAAAATATAAATTCATTGAAAATTTATTGTTGAAGACTCTCCCTAACTTTCACCATCGTACTTAGTCTTATACAGTTTGTTACAAACAAAATTTGGATTACATATCTTCATTCAAATTCAGAACTTTATTTCCTGCCACTGCAGTTTTATCTATAGAATTTTACATGCTTGGAATGGACTTGTTTTTGAACTCTAAGGGAGCCCTTATCTTTTTGGAGATCCATTCAGATGCTACCTCTCCCTCTAACTTATACTGCTCCCCACTAGCTATTTTATTAGTATGCTCATCATGTTCAAGTCTCCTTAGATTTGCTCTCTGCATTCTTGTTGTTTCGGGCACAAGTCATGCTGTCTCCCACATCTGCTCCTTTGTATGAAGTATGGTTCAACATAAAACCAGTTGTAAGTATATTCAACGCTTGCAGACTTTGAGAGGTCATATAAAAAGGCCAGAATGTTAGCTGAGTTAAAAGCTAATGAGATGAGAGCTAAGTATGGCAGCTAAGTGACATAATGGTTAGAACGCTGGTCCTGGACCTGCGTTCAAATCACGTTTCAGCCACTTATTAGCTATGTAATTTTGAACAAATCACTCAATCTCTGTCTATCTAACTTTCCTCATCTTTAAAATGGAGATTATAGTATCACTTGTCTTCTAGGAATGTTGTAAGAATACAATGAAATAATTTTTTCAAAACAGATTTACAAACTTAAAAGTGACGTCGACATTAGTTATTAAATTATTAATTAATAGGGAAAAACCAGGCAACAACTAATGACTCAATGTTCAGCAAAGACTATGAAGTCAGTGGCAACAGGGACAGCAAGAAGCCTCAAAAGAGTGGGGTTCTCTCTTTCCTCATCACTGCTTCCTGGATTCTTTCAAATACTAGTAAAATTGTTACCTTCGGCAAGAAACTGTTCCCATTCCATTTTAATGCTAGTGCATTTCGTCTGAGATGATGTTCAATTATCTATTTGTACCTTGTTTGTACATATTGACTTGGAGGTGGTTTCCCCACCAAAGGCTGTCAAAAACACTCTAGTCACAGTTGTTCCCCACGTGTGTGCTTGCCTACTTATGAGAGCTAAACGCCATCATTCTCCTTGTTTATATCAGGTGGATTTGTGGGTCCCGAGTTCATGGGAAAAATATTGCTTCCATTCCTTCATCTGCCATTAAAGTAAATTGCTTTCAGCAGTTTCCTTTGGCAGCGATTAGAAGGTAAATCAGTAGAAGCACCGAAGCTAAAGATGACTAGTCACAGAATAGTTCCATCTGGGATAGCATATATATGTATACACACACACACATATTTTATATATATATATATATATATTATGTAAAGCATATATATAATACATAAAGTACATATTATATGAAATATATAAACACACATATATGTATATATGTATGTGTGTGTATATATATATATATATATATATATATATATATATATATAAAGTATGCAAAATATATACTGTTATTCCAGGAAATCTCTCCTGAAGATATGTTTGTGTGTGTGTGTGTGTGTGTGTGTGTGTGTGTATTTGTGTGTGTATAGGAAATGTATTGATGAATGTATGGATATATATTCCAGGAAATCTTTCTTCTGGATATCTATATATCTAATCTATATCTATATCTATATCGATATCAGTATCTGTATCTGTATCTGTATCTGTATCTGTATCTGTATCTGTATCTGTATCTATATCTATATCTGTATCTATATCTATATCCATATCTATATATGTGTATATATGAAGTAAATATTTTATATAAATATGCTTTTTATGAATGTATATGAATATATGAAGTATATATAAGTATATACATATTATATAAATATAATTTTATGTATGTAATAAATACATGAAGTATATATAAAGTATGTAAAGTACACATATATTTTTATATAAATATGTTTTTACATGTGTATATAAATATATGAATATGCTTTGTATATATATAATATATGAAGTATATGTATGTATGTATGTATTTGACTCCTCCCCTGCAGAATGGAAATTCCCAAGAAAAGGACTTCTTTTATTTTGAACATAGGACAGTGCAGGATTTTACACAGAGTAGGTGTATAATCAACCTTTATTTACTCTCCAGTAGAATGTAAGCTCATTGAGGGTGGATGTTTTTTTTCCTTTGTTTGTTTTGTCTTGAATCCTCAAACTTTAATATTGGAGTTATGAGTGCATGTTATATACATGAAAGAATTTTATCATATGAGAATTTTGAAGGCAGTGTTTTGTTCTAGTAATTTTTTTTTCTCCCCAGGAAGAAAAAGGATGAGTAAGCATAGCAGGATCTTGTCTTTTCTACGACTTTCAATGATTTTATGGTTCTGAAGATATGGTCTGGTCAAGAAAATTGCCTGTTTTTCCTCAATGGTTTATTTCTCATATTTTCATCATGTAAGTGATAGAAATACTTTAGAGATATGACAAAGAAGGAATATTGATTGGATTTTGGTGATATCATCTCAATCATATTTTTAAGGTAGCAATATCAGTCATGATTTTTTTCCCTCCAGTAATTCACTATCTTCTTCTTACTGAGATTTCATGGAAACCAATCTTTCTTTTCCACAATTGCTTTGACTTCCTTCTATACAAAATCAGTCTATACATAATTGGTCTTGACTAGTTAATCTTTCCAAGTCCATCTAAACCACCATTTCTGGTTCTTAATTAAGGAATACTCACTGCAGTCGTGAGCATGAGATTTCTTGAATTCAAGGAGTTTACAAATAAAGAGAGCATTTGTTCAGTTTCTCTTGCACCATTCCAATTCATTCTCTAAGGGACAAATGTTTCTCTCCAGTTGAAGGTTTTTATGGAAACTCAGATTCCTCACTAGGGAGAGATAAAAGAGGTCAGTCATATCCAAGACTTAACATTTTCAAAAGAGATTCGTCAAAGGATATTCTTCACAATTGACAAGGGATAAAGATAGGGGACAGGGAGCTTCTAAAATTACATCTGGATTGAAGCAATGCTGGGTTGTTTTCTAGACTGGATTACTGTGGTTATCTCCAAAGATAACTTCTTAGTTTTCCATTTTTATATAGAAAAAGGTCAGTCTCTGCTCAGTGCTGGAGATACTCCTTTTTTTTCAGAGATTCTGTGAAGGGATTGGTTGGGAACAAGGCATTAACTATTATCTCCACTTCCACACTTAAGCTTTAGGAACTTTTGGTGATGTGGGTTAAGGGAGAGAAAACATGGATTTGAGATGTTCTCTGATTTATTAGAGATTAACCAAGAAGAAGATTAAGGATCCTCACACCTATGATGTAAAATACAATGGAACTACCTGGAACCATATCAAAACTAATTTATGAAGTTATTACTGGGAAATGAAGGTTTTAATGGTAAATCAGAAGAGAGGAACATTGAAAAGACAAACAATGTTGAAAGTTGTCAGAACTCTGATCAGTATAATGACCAAGCACAACCATGGTATCACAGGACCAACAGAATTGCATTTGATGTGATATTTGATAGACAAGTCACTGATTGTGAACACAGTTGTGAATATGGTCAATGCGGAAATTCTTTTTTGATTCTGTATATCTAGCAAAAGTTCTTTCTTTTTATTCCCATGCAGCCACTGAATACTTCAGTTCAGTTCTGCAGATGAGGAATCATTATTCAGACTTGGGAAAGCAAGGGTGGAAATAAAACAAACATTTATTACAAAGGTTACAAGACATAGGAAAGGCTAGGGATAGGGAGAAGGAGAGAGAGAAAGTGATAAAGGAACAGCCAAGCAGCATTTGGACCACAAGTCAGAGAAGACTGGTGGTCCAAAGCTGGAGTCCAACCCAGGTTCTTATGTCTTGCCTCTCATCCAGAGGGCAAAAAGTGAACTCCCTTTCTCTTGCTGGACCAGAAATTAGGTAGAAGGTGAAGTCAGATTTTCCATTAAACCATCCATGGTACATCAAGAATGAGGGGGGTCTCCACCCAAGCACCCTTTACGATTACAAATTGTTTCTGTTACAATCATAATTCTCTACTTCGAGTCAACTTACATTTGAAGAGTAGGTGATAGTCAATTTAAATCTCCACCCAATTTCTACATTCACAATTCTCTTCATCTTTCCCCTATATCACCCATCCCACAATGGGGAAGGGAATAAAAGAGAGGGAGAGACAGAAGTAAGTGGGACAGACACAGAAACTATACAGAGAAAGAGAGAGAGAGACAGACAGACAGAGAGAGAGAGACAGAGACAGAGACAGAAACAGAGACATAGACAGAGATACTTACTAATTGAAATTTTTAAATTTTATATATCTACAGCTATATATCTTTTTTAATAATTACACTAAAATTAAAAGATGGAACAATTAATATTTTCAGGGTATTTACTGATGGATTTGATGTTGAATATTCCCAGGGAGTTTCAGAAAAATGCCAGAGGAATGTAATATTCTTTTAAGTGAAGAAGAAATACCAAGCTACTTACGACTTTCTCACTTGGGATGCTAATTGAGATTGCAGAGAGGGAAGAGGAAAATTTTAGAGAGAGAAATAAGCATCTATGTGCCAGTGACTTATCTCATGTGATCCTCACAACAAGCTTGGGAGGTAAATTTGTTACTAACCTTTTCACTTGAGGAAACTGAATCAGACAAAGGTTACGGTGTAGCCAATGGGATCAGGGGTAACCAGACAAGCATAGGAATTTGGGAGCCACTGAAATGCAAAGGAATTCACATGCTCTCTCTGGGATGTTCAAACTGTTCAGGATTCTAATGATGAAATATAATGAATTTAACAGGTTTAAGAACTTTTCCTCCCAAAGGGACAGCAAGCAGTTAAGCCAACAAAAGGTTAGATGTGGTTGTCTGGTAGAGAGTGAAACAGAGAAGGGAGATAGGTAAAAAGAGACAGAGATAAGGAATAGCCAAGTAGAGAGGGGTGGTCTCAAGTTCAGGTTCAGCTCAGGTTTTCTAGCCTTGCCCCTTATCTGGGCACTGAGGGTAAAAGGGGACTCCCTTTCCCCTTATGTGGCCAAAGCAATTCAGGTAGGGGGTTGAAGATTGGGGTTTGTAAATTAGATCAATATTCAAATTTTACATTAAACAATGAAACAATTGGAGTCAATTTACATCTCAAGAGTGAGGAACCTACACCCATTTAACAAGATTTAACAGCATTTAAGATTATTGAATTTTGCTTCTGCTATATCCATAATCTCTCATAATTCTCTGAATCAACATGACTTGCCCAAGGTTGCATCACTAATAAATATATGAGGTCAAATTTGAATTTAGGTCTTCCTGGCTACAGTTCCAACTCTCTCTCTATCCACTGCAGTATCTGGGAGCTTACAAGGGAAGAACAATAAATTTCCAATTCACAAAGATTCTAAAAAGGTAGAGAGAGAGACAGAGAGGGAGATTTTAACCGTGTGTGTGTGTGTGTGTGTGTGTGTGTGTGTGTGTGTGTGTGTGTGTGTAATTGTATGTATACATGTCTTTTGCCAAAAGTGAGGGATAATTCATTAATATTCCCTAAATTGACAAGGATTGCACCTGCAATTGATGCAGAGGAAAGATGAAGAGAATGGTGAAAGTAGAAGTTGGGTGGGGTTGACTCCCACCTACTCTTGAGATGTAAATTGACTAGAAGCAAGGAATTATGATTTTAACAGAAACAATGTGGAATCTTAAAGGCTGCTTGGGTGGAGATCCCTTGATTGTTTAACATAAAATCTGGTTTCACCATCTACCTAATTCCTAGTCCAGTAAGAGAAAGGGAGCTCACCTTTTGCCCCCCTGAATGAGAGGTAAGACATAAAAACCTGGATTGAACTCCAGCTCAGGGCCACCACTGACCTGTGGCCCAGTCAATGCTTCTTGGCTGTTGTCTTATCATTCTCTCTCTCTCTCTCTCTCTCTCTCTCTCTCTCTCTCTCTCTCTCTCTCTCTCTCTCTCTCTCCTTCTCCCTATCCCTTCCTATGCCTTCTAACCTTTTAAATATTTTTTTTGTTTTATTTCCACCCTTGCTTTCCAAGTCTGAATAATGAGTCTTCAATAGGCAGAACTGACAGCCAATGGCTACAGAATTACAAACATTCTAAGAAGCAAAATCATAACCTTATATACATTACTGACAGAAGTATAAAATCTCAGAAACTAGTGTGATAGGAAGTATTGAATTAGTTTTGCATGTCTTTCTATGAGTTTCCCAAGTAGCATATCAGAGGCCAACAATTCAATATGGCTATTCATTGTTATCAATCATAGGACAAGATCACCATGGAAAGACTGGAAAATTGATTCTACTTTCCATTGAGTTGTTGGGTCTTTTGCAAAACATCCATGAATATGTTGTCTCACACTGCCATGAACTGTGGCTGGGTTTACATAAAAATCAAAAGACCAAGTGAACCCCTTGGCACAGATTGAATTTGAAAGGACAAGTCTTGAGGTTATGGTCTAGGAAGAATTACCTTCCAATATGATGGGGTGTAATTGGAAAGACTCTTACCATATTGGCCACAAGAGCACACATTTTTTTTTGATTCTGGAATGACAGAAGGGTTTATCCTGTTGAAGGAGCACTTTTTGACCCCAATGGCATATAAAAGGATCCTGGGCAGGGGAGTTGGGTCTCTAGTGAGATTGTTGAAGTGTTTTAATATTAAGAAAATGTTATTTCTGTATGGCTGATGTTTTCTGAGGGCTCCCTTGGTAGTATGGGCCCCAATAGGATGCAAATTCCCTTTAATTGTTCAATTGAAGTCCATTGTTAATGGAAATTCTATAAGATAAAAGCAATCTTGGCTCCTTTTTACATTCCTTCTCCAGGTTCCTGCCTCTCAATTTTCCAAATTGGCTACCTAATCCCAGTCATGTAGAGTGGTTCTTTTTTACCCATTTCTCCTTGACTCTTCCCTGCACTGGAAGTGTAAAAGACTATAAATTTTGGTCCATGTTGCCCTCCATTCTGGACTTGTTCACTCTAGTATAGATGTAGCTAATGGTTTTTTTTTTTTTAGTTTTTACAATGCAATGGGGTTAAGTGGTGTCTGAGGCCGGATTTGAACTCAGGTCCTCCTGACTCCAGGGCCGGTGCTTTATCCACTGCGCCACCTAGCCACCCCAGGGTGTAGCTAATATCATGGCTGTTTTCTTTTCTCTCAGGTACTCTTTTCTAGATCTATGTTTTCCAGCCTATCCTCAAGGGACTTGTTGTATAACCAGGAAAAATTATGATCTGTGAACCTTTCATTTTTGAAGTAAAATCCTAAGCTTTCTCACCCCCAGGACTAGTCATGAGTTTTTCACTTCCAAGAACACCACTCATTTCCCATCATCAGGATCCTCATCTCTTGGTGGAAAACAAAGAGAGTTGTGTTTCCATATGTGACGAGGCAGAGAAACTGAGAGATTGTGCTCATAAATACACATGTGCTAAAATGCACATATATGGTTAGGGATGTGTGCATATATGCCACATATATAAATATATAAAATATTATATGTGACATATTATATTTGATATAACTATGACATTTAAATATAACTATAGAAATATATGTCAATTTTAAATATATTTAATATAATATACATATATATATATATATATATATATATATATATATATATATAAAATGTTATATTTTTTAACTGTTTTCACAGCATGGATTCCTTTGCAGTCTGGTAAAGTCTATATAACCCCTCTGAGAGGAATTTAATTTCATACAGTTAAATACCTAAAAGGACAAAGAAGAACAAATCATAGTTAGGCAGTTGTTGAACTATGCAAGTACATGCATATAGAGGCACAAATCTATTTATAATATAAATATAGTGACATCTTTATCAAAACTAATATGAAGTTAGAGACACCAACGGTAATATTTCAGACTTGGAGGTTAAGAACACTTTCCTTTGGTCATTGAAAAGACTGAGAATTGAATGGGAAGAAGGCAGTGGGGTGGATTTCCTTTCAGGAATGCAAAATTCTTCAGTCTTCTCCCTAAAACAATGACCCATTTTGTCACTACCCTGATTCTTTTGATGACCTATTTCAGGGGGTGCTGAAGCTTTTTCCTAGGGCTTAAGAGTGCTGTTTATTAAATATTTAGTGTGAGCATATGTAAATGGGCAACTGCTACTGAGCAGGGTTTAATTTATTTTTCTGTCATTAGTATAGAATTTAGAAAATGATAGAAAAATTTTGAATAAATCAGATTGCTCTTAAAATGCATCATACCTAAAGATATGTATCTATTTATATACACACACATATACACACATATAGATGTGTGTATATATATATATATATACACACACATAGCTATTTATCTATATCACCATATCTAAATATATATGTCTATATATTTATATAACTATGTCTATGTATCTATATCTATCAATATCTATATCTATTCTATCTATCTATAGATCTCTATCTAGTCTATCTATATCTATTCTCTTTCTTTATCATCTATCTATATCTATATCTTTCTATCATCTATCTCTATCTATTTCTATCTATTCTATCTACATATCTCTATTCTATCTATCTATATCTATAGCTACATCTATCTATCTATATCCATAACTGTCTATCTATCTATATCTATTCTATCTATAGCTATATCTATCTATCCATATATCTATATCTATATCTATATATCTATCTATCTATTTCTATATATCTATATCTATTACCTATCTATCTTTCTATTGATCATCTATCTATCTATCTATGTATCATCTATATCTATCTATCTATCTATCTATATTGGCCTATCTATTTACTTAATAATCTATATCTATATCTATATATCTATTTATATCTATCTCTATCTCTATATACATGATATCAATGGCTCTAGAGAGATTAAAATAACTTCTTTTCTTTGTAAAGAAGGACCATATCTTCTAGGGAGAAAAGACAATGTATTATGACAATGTACAGTCTTATATGCAGTTTGAAAGACTTGTTCTGGGTCAACTAGGTGGCACTCTTACAGAGCACTGGCCCTGGAATCAGAAGGATCTGAATTCAAATCCAGTATCAGACACATGTCTAGATTTGTGACCTTGGGCAAGTCACTTAGACCAAAAAAAGAAAAGAAAAAAGAAAAGAAAAGAAAAGAAAAGAAAAGAAAAGAAAAGAAAAGAAGAGAAGAGAAGAGAAGAGAAGAGAAGAGAAAAGAAAAGAAAAGAAAAGAAAAGAAAAGAAAAGAAAAGAAAAGAAAAGAAAAGAGGACGTGTTCCTCCCCTTCATGCTAATCTTTGGTTGGGGTTACAATCTAATTAATGACCCTCACCCCATAAAATTCTCTAAGGTTTTCCCTGTCCTGGTCATTATACTAATAAGCACAGGAAAATGAACAGCAATATGCATGAACCTCCTTGAATAGGCCCAAAAGACAAGGACACAGACCCTAGGTCAACCTCCCTGACTAGTTGAAGCTAGTTTTGACCTCCCCTGGGTAATGAATCTTTTATTTTTTAGGTTTTTGCAAGACAATGGAGTTAAGTGATTTGCCCAGGGCCACACAGCTAGGTAATTATTAAATGTTTGAGGCAGGATTTGAACTCAGGTACTCCTGACTCCAGAGCTGTTGCTTTATCCACTGCACCACCTAGCTGCCCCTAAGGAATCTTAATGAGAGATGAAGAGACATCACTCAGCTCAATGATTAGTCAGGAGCATTTCTTTTGTCTTATACTCACATACCTGTGTAGGCTCCAACAGCCACAGTCAGGCTCCCATCTTTGTAATATAAAACAATTTTCTCCCACAGTCAGTGGAAACCAGATACCCACATTCCTTACAATACATATATATGCATTTTTCTACACACACACACACACACACACACACACACACACATATATGTTTGTATCTATCTATCTAAAGATCTTTGTCTAAATCTCTGTATCATTATATATCTAAATTCCTGTCTATTAAAATATATACTTAAATAAGGATATATATGTATATATGTATATATATATAATGTGTATATGTACTGTATATTTATATATTACATATTATATATTTATATTCATAATACATTATATATATATATATATATACATACATACACAATATTTGGGACCTGGTCATTAATCATTTTGCCAGCATATACATGGTTATGTTTCTAAATCACAGGACAAAGACAGCATCAAACAGTGGGAAGAATGTTGACCTTGGGAGATTGAGAACCTGACTCTACATCCAGGATCTACAAGGTGCCCAATATTCTTGATGCACAATCTTCCCAACTGAAGAGAAAAGGAAGCTGAAGACAGTGAGAACTCTGCCCCTCTGTTTTCTAAACCACTCCTCACTGCCAACAAGAATATCAGCAGTCATCCTCAAAGGGCTCTCAAAACCCAAGTTTTATATTTTTTCAATTTTTTTGGTCAGTGACATCAGTAAAAATAAGTGACAAGGTAACCATTAAGACCTTTGGAACCCTGAAGTGACTAATAGACTCCATTTTAGTACTCTGACTCAAATGCTCTTGAGGAAGAACATCAAATCTTTGCAGTTATCTAAGACAAGGGTAGGTTGAGGCTGGCGAGATTCATTTGGCCATTGATTTCGTGTTGCAAGGAAACACACTCTAGGCAACCAGGACCACCAATGTGCTCTGCTACTAAGAGGCAGAGGGAGACTGGACCTGATCCAAACCTCATCAGTGCTTAATGTGACCCATGGAATTCACCACCTAGAAACTGGGAACACCTTGACAAAAATGATTAATTATTAATTTTCCCTGTTCTTTGTTTCTATATAAAAATCAACATCTTGTTGAAGAGTGGTCATTTGCTGAAATGACCTCCATCTTAAGGTTTAGAGGGAAGATCTTAGCCAATAAAATTGTAAAATGTCTAACTTATATTTTCTGCCAATTTATTTTCACCTTATATTTTTAAGGTTTTTACAAGTTTATATTTAAAACTGGCCTTGGTGAGCTTAAAATATGTTTTACACAGAAACAATTAGGCAAAAAGAATTCATTACCAGCCCTACTTTGAGTTGATACTTGGCAACATTGGGATCATAATGGCATTCATTGGTTTTTTTTTTGTTGTTTCGTTCTTCACTCTGCACTCTGGACTTCCCCTTCACACCTCAGAAGAGTCTTTATCTTCTTAGAAAAGCTCACGTCAGTCTTGAACTTCCCACGTTGGAAGCCTCTTCCATCACTGTATCTCTGAATGGATGGCTTCTCTGAAGAGTCCCCTCTATCCAGCCAGATCTCAATCCTCTCTAGGCTACTTTCCAGACTTCCACTCTCATGTTTCCACATACTCTCCCAGATTTTTCACTTCCTTTACTGTGTTCTCATCATCCAACAGAATATTAGCAAATTGGTGTCAGAGACTGTCTTTCTTTCCATTTGCATTTGCAGTTCCATTTCTTGAAACACAGGAATAAGGAACATAGCACTTGATAAATTTATGTTGACTTACTGCTAATTTGTTTTGGTGGGTTTGGTTTTTTTTTTTTTGATATTTCAATTTTTCCCTTGATAATTCTATATACCTCTCTTGTTGTTGATGCTGTTGCTGCTATTTCTGTTTTTATCATTGTGTTTACCCAGACTAATTGCTGAAATGGATATAGACATAGATTAGATAGAGGTAGACGAGATGGAGATGGAGATGGAGATGGAGATGGAGATGGAGATGGAGATGGAGATGGAGATGGAGATGGAGATGGAGATGGAGATGGAGATGGAGATGGAGATGGAGATGGCGATGGAGATGGCGATGGAGATGGAGATGGAGATGGAGATGGAGATGGAGATGGAGATGGAGATGGAGATGGAGATGGAGATGGAGATGGAGATGGAGAGGGAGATGGAGAGGGAGATGGAGAAAGAGATAGAGATAGAGATGTTAGAGATAGAGATGTTAGAGATAGAGAAAAAAATATATAGATGTAGATGAAGATGTAGACATAAAATAGATATAGATATGGTTATGGATTTAGATATACACAAACACACACACATATACATATGTAAAATGTGTGTACATATATATATATGTACCTTTATATGTATGCATGCAAATGTCTGCCTTTTTGTACATATAAAATATATTCATGCATGTATATATGCAAATGTGTGCTATGTATTCACATTCATTGTACTGGAAGGCAGTTTCTAGAGGGAAAGTATCAGTAACAGACTGGGATAGGGACATAGAGAAAACTACTGTAGAGAAGGTGAGGATTAAACTGAGTCTTGCACAAAGTCATAAAAGCTCAGAAGTTAGGATGGAGAGCATAGCAGACAGCTAAATCAAGTGGAATGAGGTATTGAGACTTCCAGTGAAGGGCACACATAACTGGAAGAGCTAGATGGAACAAACGTAGTAGAAAGGGAAATGTAAGAAAATAGGAAACATAGCAAAAGGTTGGGTACGAATGAGAGAGAGAGAGGGAGTAAGAAAGGAAAGAAGAAAAGAAGGAAGGAAGGATTCAGTTATTAAAAGATTATAGTGTCTCAGGCAATGAGCTAAATGCCAGCAATAGAAGGAAAAAGTAAGCAATCCCTATCTTCAAGAGCTTATTAGGAGTATTCTGATGGGGAAAAGATAATATATAATAATTTAAAATAACTCTTTAGGAACATTTTCTGTTTCTTAAATCATCATAGTATTTCATTTGCCCTTTTTTCCTTCTCTTTTCCCTTTCCTATCCTCAAGAATCATCCCATGACAAATAATATTTTTATGTATATTTGTTTGTTTGTTTTCTGGGGCAATGAGGTTAAGTGATTTGCCCAAATTCATTCAATTAGTAAATTTTAAACATCTGAAACCAGATTTGGACTCAGGCCAGAATACAGGGCTAGTAATCTATCCATTGTGCCACTTATAAATAATATTTTTGAAAAGGAAAAAGATATCAAGCATAATTTATCACCTCTGTGGAGATTCCAACTACATGAAATGGTAGATTGTGGGATGTCTTCACTCATATTTCTTCTTCCGTGTCCTACCTGCTCTTCATAATTTTCTTTTATTTACTTTTTTATTTTTTCTTTCATCTTTATTTTTCTATTTCTATTGCAGTAGTGTACAGTCATTGTGCATAGTAATTGTTTGCCTCTTCTTCCTTCCCTCTGAATCAGTTCAAGCAGTTTCATGTTTCTCTATGTTCATCGCTCATGTCATTCCTTATAGCAAAGTATTCTTCCATTATCTTCATGTACTACAATTTGTTTAGCTGTCCCTCAACTTAAGAACATCTGAATTGTTTCCAAGTTTTTCCTATTAGAAAAAGTGCTGCTATTGTTGTACATGATTTGTTTCTTGGGTTCGGTTCTGCCCCATGATGAATCTCAACTCAGACCCAGGAATGTAGGTTTTGGAAAGAAGATAGAGATTTATTAAAGGAAGCTACAACATATTAAGAAAGTAATAGAAAAGTTAAAAGAGTAAAGAGAAGACCATGTGAATCTCTAATTGAATTGGTCAGGTCAGTTGACCAGGGTTCAGCAGGAGGCTGGAAGGTAAAAGAGATGGAGCCCCTTCCTCAGTCTCCTTAAATTCTCCCTCGGAGGCCATGGGAGGGGTGTTGACCTGGGAGTGACCAAGTCCCACATTGGAGATTTTGCCTTTGGGGGAGGGGTCTCTTTTGGGTGGTCTTGGGTGTTTCCAGGACCTGTGCTCCCTGGCTGCCCCACCAGAAGACAATGCAATACAAATCTGGTTGAAGGTCAGATGCTCAAGTGTGGAAGGAAGAAGGAAGATGCCCTTAACAATGCAAACAAAAAATTTACAAAGATTGTCTCCAACTGATTTCATCACTCCCATGCCCAGGTTTCTCTGCATCACTATGACTATTTTGGAGTATTTGGAGACTTTTTCCCCCTTATTGATGACTTCCTTTGAGTAAAAGCCCAGTAAATGGAGTCTCTGATTCAAAACAATTGGATGTTTCAATCACTTTATTGAATAATTTCAACTTTTTAAAGTTTGTAAAGCTTTAAAAATGGTAGTATCGAGCAGCTAGGTGGCACAGTGGATAGAGCACTGATCCTGGAGTAAGGAGGATCTGAGTTCAAATCCAACCTCAGACATTTGATACTTACCTAGCTGTGTGGCCTTGGGCAAGCCACTTAACTCCATTACCTTGCAATAAATAAACAAATAAATAAACAAACGAATGAATGAATGAATGAATGAATGAATAAAATGGTAGTATCATTTCACAATTCCAAAAACATTGTATAAGTATACCTATATTCCATAGTTGTTCTCATCTACATTTTCCTTAATATTAGAGATTTGGAGCATTTTTAAGTGTGGTTGTAAATACTTTGAAATTTGCCTACAAAAAAAATACAATGTACAATTGAATTTATAAGTAAGGTTTGTATTTGCTCCTTAGGTAATTGGAAGGGATATTGAAGTTTGTTAAATTGGAGAGAGGTTACTATGGTACACCTACACTATTGGAAGATCATATTGACAGTTCAGTAGAGAAAGGACTGTGGTGTTGTGAGTCAAGAGAGGAGATTAATTAGTAAACTGTGGCAGGAGTCTAGAAGTGAGGGGTGATGAGACTGACCTAAGATAGAAAGAGAGAAAAGGATGGATGTGATAAATATTGCCAAAGTTAAAGGGACAAAATTGATAACAAGTGAAAATGTGATTTGTATAACCTAGAAGACAAGAATGATATCCAATTTGCTAGAGGTTGTTGGTAGTGCCCTCGATAGTAATAAGAAGGTGAAAAGGGGGAAGAATTCTGAAAGAAGAGATGAATTTTGCTTTTGATATGCTGAGTTTGTAAAGCTTAAAGAATATCCAATTTATCCAATTCAGGCTGTCTGGGATATGGTTTGTTAATACAGGATGGGACCTCTGGAGAATGGAAATTCAGACTACAGCAATAACTCTGGGAATCATCTGCGTAGAAATGTTGGTTAAACCACAGAGGCTGACAAGATCGTTAAGCCAAGTAGAACAAGGCAAAAAGAGGTTGCTATCCTTCATTCTTGAAGAGGACTGTAACATCAGGCAGGTGATACTATGACATGGAAGTGAATTGAATTGAGATGAGGAAGAACTGGGCAAAAATCACCAGCCTCATTCTCTCCTCTGGAGCCATCTGGATCCAGTGGCCAGATATAGATCAAGATGACTGTAAATGCCCTGGAAGGAGTAGGAGACCTTGACCTTTTTAAACTGAGGGTTAAAAAGAAAAGAGGACCGAAGAGAAAGCCATGAGAAAGATAGCCATGAAAAAGGTGACCCAGATAAAGAGTCAATAAAAGAGATTAAAATGGCTTGATCAGACTGGTGGGAGAAAGAGAGAGAGAGAGAGAGAGAGAGAGAGAGAGAGAGAGAGAGAGAGAGAGAGAGAGAGAGAGCCACAAAAGACTAAAGAAGAAAAGGAATTTTTATAGTCATTTATTTGTTTATTTATTTATTTTGAATTTTACAATTTTTCCCCAAATCTTGCTTCCCTCCCCGCCCCCACAGAAGGCAGTCTGTTAGTCTTTACATTGTTTCCGTGGTCTACATTGATCTAAGCTGAAGGTGATGAGAGAGAAATCAGATCCTTAAGGAAGAAAAATAAAGTATAAGAGATAGCAAAGTTACATAATAAGATAACAGGTTTTTCTTTTAAAATTAAAGGTAACAGTCTTTGGTCTTTGTTCAAACTGCACACTTCCTTCTCTACTCTCCATAGCAGATACAAAAAGGGGAAATTTTAAAATCTGCAGTGGAGGGTGGTGAAGATTTAGGGAGGTCAAGAAGGGAGAGGATTGAAAAAGAAGTCACTAGATTTGACCTTTATGAGATCATTAGGAACTCTAGAGACAGCAGTTTCAGTTGAGAAATAAATCAAATGGCAGAGAGCATAGAAGTGAGTGAGTTATATAACCTCTAAGGCCCAGGAAGTTTCCCTCACTGAAGATAAAAGTAGAAAACTCTGACAAAAAAAGACAGAAATTGGAGACTGAAGAAGTATTGCTATTTTAGGTAGGAAGGGTTCCTGTTCTAGGGAAAGGCCTCTGAAAAGCCCTAGGAGAGTACAGAGGCTGGAATCCCCCAATGTTCAAGGATCATAAAGAAAAGTCTTTCATTTTGTGGTTTAGGACATCTATATGTAAAATTAATTCTTGGACTATTTCGGCAAAAAAGTAAGAATACTGGAACTTGTACCTGGAGTTACTAACTTCAATCTGCCACTGACAATAACTTCCTCTTGAGCTGATGGGGAGCTAAGTCAGACACACTGGAGGCATTTGAATAAGGGATCTACCCTGTATCTTTCTAGAAATGTTGGGAGAGGTCCATCATCATGCAGCTCCATTTGGAACTGTGTGCTAATAGGCCTTAACCCAGGCCATCAATCCATCTCCTCCTCCTTCTTCAGGAATTAGATGTATGGACTTTGGTTAGGAGAGGATTTGTAAATCTAAGAATTGATGTGTTGTCCATTATCTGATCACTTGCCTAAAGAAAGTTTCATTTCTTCCTCGTCACCATTTCCAAGAACTAGGCTACCGTATTCTTCCATTGGTTGCAACAATTCAATTTGCCTTTTAATCTCCCATAGATTTATGACTTCCTAACAACAAAACAAGCTGATTCCTTCTCATGGAGTTCATAATTGGCAAAACATTTGTCACACCTATGAGACAGGTAACATACTTGGTGGGATCCTCCCTGTATAGATGGGGAAACGAAGGAAATTGGTTTATCCCCTGTCCCAAGGCAGAGATGTGATCATAACACCAACTGTTTCTGAATAGAGGGCTAATGTCTAAGAGTTTAAAATCTCTACAAAATAGTACAAAACAGGGACTGAACAACTAAGGCATAGAATTTTGCTGTAGCGAAGAGGGAGAGGTTTATTGAAAGGGGGAACATTTAAATCCAATGGAATAAACTAACTTTTTTTTCCTTTATACCAAGTAAACTGCTGTGCACTCTCCCCCCAGATATACTCAGCTTCTATAGATCATAATATTAGAGCTTGGAAAAAACCTTGGAATAAAAAATGTCAGAGCAGGAACCAATAATAATTAATAATAATGATAATAATCATCTACAAATTTAAATACCTTAATAATAAGTGAATAATCATAAAAATACATGGAACACTTTAAGCATTGCAAAGTGCTGCACATGCTACTATTTTGCTTGATAATGATTTTTGTCCTTCCTTCTCAAAGACCACAACATCAGGGAGATATGCCATGCCATATGAGTGAATCAAATTGGAATGGAGTGAAGGGGGGGCTAAATCCCTCACTTTCTCCTCCAGAACCATCAGAGTCAAGTGGCCTGATATGAATTAGGACGACTGGAGATGATAGTGGATATGAGGTGATCAGGGTTAAGTGATTTATCCAAGGCATACAGCTAGTAAGGATCTAAGTCTGAATTCAAACTCAGGTCCTCTTGGCTTTGGGACTGGTGTTTTATTCACTCTACCATCTAGCTGCTCCTGCTTTATTGCTTATAACAACCCTTATCATCTAAGAGCTATTATTATTGCCATTTTATAAATCAGGAAACCAAGGTGGAGAGAGGTTAACTGACTTACTCTGGACCATACAACTTTCTGAGTAAGTAAATTTCCAAAGAAGGATGTGACTTTGTTTCTTCATGAGTCAGTTAATAACTTCAGATAAATAGAGGCACATTGGATAGAGCCCCATATCTGGAGTCATTAAGGTCTGAGTTCAAATCCATGCAGGAACTGGGTGACCTCTGTAAGTCCTTTAACTTCTACCTTCTTTTAGTTTCTCATCTATAAAATGGGGATAAAATTATAATAATAACTTCTACCATTCAGGTTACAGAATATTTCAGAAATTTGAAAGCATTTTAAAATTTTATTATTTATTATTATTATTTATTTCTGGCTCCAAATTTAACACTGTATTATCCAAGTTCCTACAACTTTTCCAGGTTTTTTTTTTCCCCATTCCTCCCTTTGAATCTTCCAGGGCAATTGGTGGGCTAGTCCCACATTCCCTCTCCCACTTCCATGGGCATATATATCCTTTGGGGGATGTCAGCTCCTTACGGTCAGGGTCTGTTTTGTGATTTTCCTTTCCAATTCTGTACCTCACAGAGGACCTTGTAATTAATTAATGTTTGCTGAATTGAATAGACAGGTTGAAGGTGGATCTATAACAAATAACTCCCATCAGCATCCATGTTATGTCAGAAAAATATAACTGCTTTGGAGACTCACAAGATAATTGGAAGATGAAAGACCTAAATGTCAGATTTCTAATCACTTTGTTTTCCCCTGGTGGCCTTGTGAGCTGTGTTTTTCTTCTCCGATTTTTCTGTCTGACTGTCAGTTTGACAACTGAGAACATGTGAGAGTTGGTCTCTCTTTTCTCATCAGGTCAGAGTGCTCAGTCAGATGAAAGGTCCAGGTTCTATTTGAAATAGCAGATTAAACTCCATCTAGAGATGAGGGGTTATTTATTTATTTTTCTGTCTTCTTCTGTCAGCATGGGAGAAACGGACCCAGCTGTTCAACGTTTCTAAAAACCAGTGATTCAGAAAGGGATAGGAAAAAAGAGGACAGGATTCAAAGTCAGCAGATGTGGGTTCTTGTCTTGACTACTTCCTATTTATTTCAGCTGGTAACGTTATTTAGAGTCGCTGGACCTCAATCCATCTAAATGGCAAAGCAATGGATTTGGACCAGATGACCTCTAAGATGTCTTCTAGCTCTAACCCTATGGGGGGATACCCAGTTGTTAATTGTGACTTCTCATTAGAAAAAGGGAAAAGCATGCCACTTCATTACTAGCTGACTTTTTCATAGCATTGTACATAGATTTAATATATTATATATTTTAAATATGATTTATATTTATTTTATAATATAGTTATATATTATTTAAGGCATATCCTTGTGTAAGTTGCTATAGTGATTTGTATTCTCACTTTACATATGAAAAAACTGAGGCTCTTAAAGATTGAGTGATTTGCCCATGTTGGCACAGTTTATAAATAATCAGAGGGAACATTTGACTTGTTAACTCCTGGCCCAGCATCTAAGCCACTATCTTTCACTTCTTTTTTTAAAGATGGAGAGGGAGCAGCATTTTAAAGTCAATAAACAGGGCTAAATGGAAAGATAAAAGTACTTGAGACTGGGATGACCTGAGTTCAAAGCTACTCCTATCCCCTTCTAGGAAGCAAGGTGACACCATCCAATTCTGGAGTTAGAGGGACTCAAGTTCAGATCCAGTCTCAGACATTTACCAGGTGTATGATCCCGGGCAAGTCATTTAACCGTGTTTTCTTCAAGGTTCCTCATCTGTCAAATGAGCTGAAGAAGTGGCAAATCACTTTCCATGTCTTTGTCAAGAAAAGCTCAAATGAAATCATGAAGAATCAGACAAGTGAAAAAGACTGAAACAATAATCCAATGCCAGCTATCTCTTGCCCACTTTGGGTTTTTGCATCCTCTTATGGCATGGTTGGAGAGTGATGAAGGGCATGGGAGAAAGAGTCAGTATCCTTCCCAAGAAGTGATAATTCCAAGATGTCCGAGTCATACTTCTTGATGGTTTGCATACTCATTCTGATTTAAAGGAAAGAGAGAGACCTAGATCCATCATGAGTGTCCAAACTTTCAGCCTTTGGTCAAAGAGCTTTCTTTTTGATTTTTCCCCCCAGTATTTTGTGTCTCCTTTGGCTTGTGATCTGGGATTTAATTCCTGCGTGATTGTGTAGGGGAGGGAAGAACAATTTCGCCCAGTCAACTATGTTTTGATGCAATGCAGTCTGTGAGTTTTATTGGAGTCATCTTGGATGTGCCATGTAATGTGGGCATGTCGACAGCATCATAGCTGATGAGGACATAGGGAACACAAACTAAGTGGTTAATTGGACGAGAACAGAGACAAAATTCTTATCTAAGGAGCTTTATTCTCCCATGGTGGATAAGCCAGCTATGTTTATTGTCTATTTCTCTCTCTGTCTCTCTCAATCTCTCTGTCTGTCTGTCTCTCTTTGTCTCACTGTCTCTCTGTCTTTCTGTCTCTGTCTCTGTGTCTGTCTGTCTGTTTCTCTCTCTCTGTCTCTCTTTGTCTCTCTCTGTCTCTGTCTCTCTTTCTCACATACACATACATATACATACCCACTTATACATACTCCTTCTATCTCCTTTACCACTTCTCTTCCTCCTCTTCCTCCATACTTTACATTCATAAAGAGGCAATCATATGACCCATTGTATAGACGTGTTAGGTCTGGAATCAGAAGAACCTGAAATAAAATGATTCAGATACTAGCTAAATGACCTTGGGCAAGGCATGTTTCCCTTACCTGTAAAACAGGAATAATAACATTCACTTCCTGGGGTCCACATAGATCAAATGAGATATTTTTAATAATGTGAGATATCTGTAAAGCATTTTGCAAAATTCAAATTGCTATGTAAAGGTTTGTTGTTAAAAATAGATTAGAGTTTTACTGCAAAGAGCTGAACTGAGGTTGAGGAACAGAGTTTGTGGCCATCCAAAGTTTCCACAGTTGTTGATGATTTGTAGCAGAAGCACATGGCATAGCAAAGTATATTTTCTCATCAGGGGCTTAGTTGGGAGTGCTAGGATGATTCTCCTGAATCCCTAATTCCTGCATAAAGGAGGCATCATTTGGAATTCACTGCATAGTTTAGTTCCCAAATTTAGCATTTTAGTCAGAGAAGGGGGATTTTCTAGGGATCACCAGTTTGGGGAGCATCAGCTGCTTTGGTAACTCCATGTTGGAGAGTTCCCAAATTTGAAACTTCAAGATTCAGATCATATATAGAAAGAGAAAGGACAATTCTGTAAGCTCCTTGTGGAAAGAAGGGTGCCACTGTCCACATAGCTCCTCATAATTTGGGCAATTTTCTAAGACCATACATTGCAAAGGAAATATGGGATGAATTGGTGGAGGAAGGGAAGAGGGTAAAAAAGAAGAGAATCAACATTTTAAAGTACCTACTATGTTTCATCCATTGTGCTAATTAATTAAATCTTATTTTATCCTCATACAACTTTGGAAGGTAGGTGCTATTATCACTCCCAATTATAGATAAGGAAACTGAGGTTGACAAATTAGATGAATTGCCTAGGGCCACCTGGCTTGTGAGCATCTGATCTCATGTGTTTGTCACTCTATATCCAGTGCTCTGTCCAGTGTTGGTGTCCGTCATGCCCAACTCTTTGTGATGTCATTGGGGTTCTCTTTGAAAAGATATGAGAATGGATTGCCATTTCCTTCTCCAGCACCTTTTACAGATAAGGAAGCTGAGACAAACAAGGCTAAGTGACTTGCCTAGTTCACACAACTGGTAAGTGTCTAAGGACTCCAAGTCTGGCATTCTACCACTGGATCATTGAGCTGCCCCACTCTCCAGTGTATCACAAACAACTCATCAGATATTCTCAGTACGATGCCCTATAGTCATCAATGTAATGACAAGTTTGTATCCTATGCATTTGTCTATCTGTTCATGGGTTCCAGAGTTTTTACACTTTCTACCTTTTTTGTGGAAAGAGGCAATGATCATCCTATATCAGACTTACATGGGGAATCATGAGTATTTGTATGAGAGTTGAAGGCCAATTTTGCCCACATTAGGCAAGTCCAGACAGAAGTAATACAATTATTAGAAGACTTTCCTGAAGAAACTTCAGGTGGGGTCAATAAGAAAAAAGAGAGAAAAGAAAAATGAGTGAAAAAGTAGGTGGGAATTTGGCTTTTGAAGAGTTTTCAATGGCATTCCAGGGAGTCTATATCTTTAACTCATTAAGAAACCTCAGACGAGTGTGCAGCAGCAGGGCAAATGATGTGGTAGACTGTGATTTAGAAAACTCTTTTGTGGATACATGCAGTATTTCATTTAATTGTAAACAATGTGAAGGATGAATTCAAGAGGAGAGATGTAGGAAAGGGAAAGTCTACTTCAAATATGGTTTCTATATTCCAGGGGAGAGATAAGGAGGACCTGAACTAAACTAGAGGCTGGATGCATGGAGAGAAATGGATGATGGGATGGCTGCAGTAGAATCTACAGGCTGTAATTAGATATAACAAGCCAGGGAGAGGTAAAAGTCAAGAATGACACAGTCTGCCATTCTTAGAGACTGGCAAGATGGTGATGTTCTCAGCTCAAGTAGTAAAGTTTAGATGGCATGGACTTTTTGGGGAAGGGTACTTGGCTTCCATTTTGGACAGTTTAAGATACCTATGGAAATCCACTTCCAGGTGCCTAACAGGCAGTTTATAATATGGACATGGAACTCATAAGTCAGAGCAGAATCATAAATCAGGAACTTATCTGAATAAAAATTAAAACTGACTTCCACAGATGCAAAGGGTCACTAAAAGAGAAACTGAGATCCCAGACCAGGACCTGTTAGCTTCAAGAAAATGGTGAGGCAAGCACAAAAAATGCAATAGCTTATTAACAAAAAGACTCCTCTCATTTTTTCAATGTCTATTCAATGCTAAAATTCTATGAAAACTAAGTCCAAGACCATAAACTTAGATTATATAGAAAGTATGCTGATAGCAAAATAGTTAACTTCAAATATTCATTCCTTTCCAAGGAAAACTGAGACAAACTTAGATCAGTAGACCACCTGGAATTTCATTGCTGCCATGAACAGATTCATAGGAAGTGTTCCCTACCCTAGAGGAAGTCTTGGGATTCTGAGTGTTTGTAGGCTATGTATAGCCCCCTACATGAGATCATGGTTTTTCAGACTTCAATAAGGCACTAGTATGGCACATTTACCCCCTTTTAAAAAAATAAATATGATGTACTCTTTATAATTAGAGATGGAACTTAAAATATTTTTTTTATTCTATTGGAATACTTGGTAAGTCATTTAGGAATTTTTCCTTTAATTGCTAGGGTAATAAGCTTCATCAGCATGCTGAAAGGACTTCATCAGCAGCAGGCAAGGTTGGAATTGCCTCTCCAAGTTGGAGTTTGTTTCAGAGTTAGTTTACTTATACTTAAAATCTTTCATAATTATTTCCTTCTCAACTTAAATTCTCTTGCCTAATATTTATTGAATTTCTGTTAATAGGTAAGGCACATACTATTACCTTAGATGAAATACTTCATCTTACTGAGACTCAGTTTCTCCATCTGCTAAATGATTATTTTCTAATACCTACAAGATAAGGACCATCATTTCTGAATTTGTTATCACCTTATTCCTACATTCAAAAACTTGATGTTGGTCTGAATATATACAGAGTGTTTTGAATATTGGCTTTGAAATAAGAATGTAAGCTCCCTGAGGAAAAAGACTGTATTTTTGCATTTCTTGATATCCCTGGAGTTTAGCCCGGAATAATATTAGCCAATTATAATGCTCGTTGGCCAATGGCAAATTCTCATTTGAAGAGTGACAGAAACAGATTTATTACTGAACAACTTCCCATAATAATGCTCTTTTCTGAAACTTTTCCTTTCTTTTTTGCAATTCTGGCATCAGTGATACTAAGATAATTTTACACTTTGTTGGCCATGATATCCTAAAGCTTTTAACTCTGAGAACATGACCCAGATAGAGCAAGAGTGACAGTTTTACTTCTCCAAGTGAAATCTATGAGCTACTTGCAGATGAGGATATTGAGGCAATGGTTTAGAGCAGTGACAGTCCTTCCCCTCCTCCAGAGGCAATTACCGGAATTTCTGGGTTGCTGAAAGGAGGCAGGTCCCTCTTACTGGTCACATCCATAGATAATGAGGGCTTACTTTGCAAATTCCTGTAAAGTCACCTCCTAAGAGGTGCGGTGAAGGTGTGAGGCTGAGAAAGGAACCAAAGAAGTTGGTTTAGAATATAATATGGGTATAAATCTATATGGGTCAGGAATAAATGTAAACTCATTGTGAGGACAGACTGTCATAGTGACTGACCCTATTATGATAAGAGATGAATAAATGCATATTACTTAATTGATAAGGAAAAGATGACAAAAACTCATTCTAGGCAATGAACAATTACTCCCTGGGCAGCTAGGTGGTGCAGTGGATAGAGCACTGGCCTTGGAGTCAAGAGTACCTGAGTTCAAATCCGACCTCAGACACTTAACACTTAATAATTACCTAGCCAGGTGGCCTTGGGCAAACCACTTAACCCCATTGCCTTGAAAAAAATCTAAACAAAAAACAAACAAAAACAAACAAACAAAAAACAATTACTCCCTAATAGGATGGCGTGCTGGAAGGGGATGAGGAGGAGGGGGAAATTGGACCTGTGATTTCCAAGTGAAAAAACTCCCTCTACGGATTCAGAGGTTGTTACTTTTCCTTATGCTGTGTGCCTCTTTGTCAACCTGGTGAAACCTTTAGATAAAGGCTATAGTTTACTTCATAAAATAAAGTTGTAACATAAATAAAAATAACAGTATTACATTAAAATAATTATCAAAATATTACTGTTCTAATTTCACATATCCTTAAAATCGAATTATGGATCTCCTTGAGAGACAAGAAGATTGGGAGGCTTGTCAATCAGGAGACACTAGTAGGAATCAGGTAGTTTAGGACTTGAGTTAAGAGTCTTATTGGGTCTGAGGCTGTCTATCTAGTTCACCCAGATATTGCCATTAGATACTTTAAATACATAGACCCTCTCCATGTTGTCATTAGGCACTAGAGAGATACAATGGCCCTGTGCTCGCAGAACTTACTTTTTACTGGAATGATATGTATGGATGAACAAGTGTACGTATATTCATCTGAGACAATGTTCAAAAAAAGAATAGATGACCATTTGTCATTCATTTTGTGAAAAGAATTGTTATTTAACTGTTTGTTGGACAAGATTGGTGATGATGATGATGATGAAGATGATGATAACTGTTTGTCTTTCCCTTCTAAAAAGGACCATTGACATCACCAGATGATGCATTCAGTTAGGAATGAATTGGATTTAAGCGAGGCAGTTTTGCCCAGCTATCAGCCTCACTCTCTTTCTCTCTTCCAGAGTCATTGAAGTTTAGGAGCAGTACAAGATGACTGTGATAGTCCAGGATACAATGGATGACTTTGCTGTCTTTGATGTCTGACCTAGCTCTTTGTACTCCACAGTGTTTGCTTCAGCTGCCTTCATGGCTGTTGGAACAAATTGTTTTTATCCACCCATTCCACTTAGGGAACTTTTCACATGTTTGGGCAGACATCCTCCTAACTCACCAATGGAATTGAGGTTTGTCAGTTGGCTTCAGTCTGGTGTAGCCCACCTGCTGAGACAGAAACCATAGAGCATTCTATAGCTTATTGGAGGCACAGGTAAGAACTGGGCAATGAGTGGATGCCAAAAGTAGATAAGCAGCTTTGAAAAGGGTTTGGTGAACTCTCACATCACAAGTGTAAAACCTTCCTGAATATTCTTATACACTACCACCACCACCATCATCATTATCCCTACAATTTACTATCTAAAACTCTTTAAGATTTCTAAAATGTTTTATAATTATTATCTCATTTCAGTCTCAAAATAATTGGAAGGTAAATATTATTTTACCTCCATTTTATAGAATAGGAAACTGAGACATCCAAAGGTTAAATGACTTGTTCAGGGTCATATGGTTAGTAAGTTTCTGAGTCTGGTTTGAACTCAGATCTTTCTGCCTCCAGTCTTTCTGCCTCCAGGTCCTATATCCCATTCACTTAGGAGGTCTTTGAGATCCCTTCCAGCTCAGTCAGGCTTCCTGGGAGCTGACTGCAGTCAAATTTAGAATTAATTCCTTTGCTTCATTCGTTTTTTTAGTTTTTGCAAGGCAATGAGGTTAATTTGCTTGCCCAAGGCCACACAGCTAGGAAATTATTAAGTGTCTGAGGCCAGACTTGAACTCAAGTACTCCTGACTCCAGAACCGGTGCTCTATCCACCATGCCACCTAGCTGCCCACCTTTGCTTCATTCTTGAGGAGGGGAGGCAAGAAGGATGAATGATATAAGATATAGATTTCAAGTCAAAAGGGATCTCAGAAGCCATCTAAGCTGAACCTACTATTTTGTAGGTAAAGAAACAGGACTGGACAGATGACTTAGAGTCATACTGAGATGGAGTAGTATTGAGTCAATATGGGACAAGAAAACCTGAGTCAAAATCTCTTACAAATACCAAATAAGTTTTCAAATAGCTCCAAATCTATAAATATTAGAATTCTCTGGGCTCCACTTTCCTTATGTGTCACATGAGGGAGGTAGACAATAAGATTTCGAAGATCTCTTTCAGTTCTAAATCTCGGATCCTGTGATTCATCTCCACCTCAGTTTCCACATTTGTAAAGTAGGAATGACTCAATAGTGACTGTCATAGAGATCTTGTGAACAGTGAGTGAGATAATTCAGACAAATTATTTTTAAAAAGATTCCATAAACTCCAGCCATTATTAGTAGAACTCAGGGGCTCTGGTAAAGCTCAATGGTACATTGCTGGAGCCATACTCAGCAGGAGAGAGATGACAAAAGAGATGGATGGTGGTGGTGGATGCACCACCCCAGGAATCTGCGACATTTTCAGAGCTAATAGATCTCCATGGAAGGAGCTGTCCCTGGTCCCCAGAGTAGTTGCCATGCAGGAAGGCTGCCCATATATTCATCTCTGGGCAGGCTAGCAGAAGTGAGATAATGAGGTGTTCTGTGTACCCAGAGACTGTTCATTGTTTGATTTGTTATAAGGGAACCACTGCAGTGTGGAGCAAAGAAAGATTGGACTGTCACAAGTCCAAGAACTAGTGCAGCAGGAGACAAGTTCTCAGAAGAACCTGTTGTCTTGGTGTATCCTTAGATCTTGTGTCTTTTCAGAATTATAGAATGGCAGAGCTAAGGAGACCCGGGAATATAGAATGTTAGAGGTGAGGGGCATAAAGACCTTGAAATGCCATAACATAAGAATTTTATAACAAAGAATACCATTTCTAGATGTACCCTTAGGACAAAGAAAATCAAAGCAAACCAGTACTTAGAATAATGGGAGGGACCTTAGAATTCATTATATCAGGTAGAATGAAAATGCATATTGTCTAAGCTGAAAGACCTTGTGTCTTAGAACACAAAATGGCAGAAATGGAAGGGATCCTAGACCATGAGATGTTAGAGTTGCTCTAGAGAAAGTGAGAAAAACTACTGCATCTATCTCATGGGACATTGGGGGAAAATCTCACTAGCAAACTCCACTGGCCTATCTGGGGATAGTAATCAAATCTGTTTGTGGGGCCTCAAAACTCAAACTGGCATAGATATGACTTCATTGGAGCATATAATGCCAGAGCTAGAAAAGATACCACTGGTCATCGGTCCACAATCTGATTTTATTTTATTATAATTTCTAGTATTTTATTTCTTTGTTTTTTCAACTACATGCAACAGTAGTTTTGTCAATATTTTCTTTGTAATATTTTGCATTTTACATTTTTCTCCCTCCCTCCCTTCCCTTCCCTGGCCCTTGACAGAGAGCAATAATCCTGCTAAATATAGATTCATGTTGATCATCTTATGAGAGAAGAATCGGATCCAAAGGAAAGAAAGAAAACATTAGAGAGGGAAAAAGACATAATACATGACAACTTTTAGAAATAGATAAGCTTTGGTCTTCAATTAACTCCACAGTTCCTTCTCAGGATATGGATGACATTTTCAATCACAATTCTTTTGAAATTGTCTTTGATTATTAGATTGCTGAAATGACCAACTCCATCATGGTGGATCATCACCCCTTGCTGCTGCTGAATGTACACTGTTCTTCTGGTTCCATTCATTTCACTCAGCATTGATTCAGGCTTTTCTGAAATCTTGTCTATCAAGATTTCTTATAGAACAATTGTGCTCCATCACATACATATGCCACACATTTGTTCAACCATTCTCCATTTGATGGATATTGCCTCAGTTTCCAATTATGAGTCACCACAAAAAGCTGCTATGAATATTTTTATATATATGGAATTTTTACCCCTTTTCATCATCTCTTCTCACTACAGACCCAGTAGTGGTGTTGCTGGGATCAAAGGGGATGCACATTTTTATTGCCCTTTGGACATAATTCCAATTTTCCCTCCAGATAGCTTGAATCAGTTCACATGCGATATTAGAGCTGCTCCACCAACGCCACCAACAATGCCTTAGTGTCTTAATTGTCCAACACTGATCACTCTCCTTTTTAGTCATATTGGTCAGTTGGTGAGGTCTGAGGTGATACCTCAGGGATATTTTAATTTGCATTTCCTTAATAAATAATGATTTAGAGCAATTTTTCATATGACAATAGATAGCTTTGCTTTCTTCATCTGAGAATTGCTTTTCCAAAGCCTTTAACATTTTTTCAAATGGTGAGTGACTTTTGTTTTTATTAATTTGACTCAGTACTCTATATACTTTAGAAATGAAACACTATTTGTAAAAATTGTTACCCAACTTACTGCATTCCTATTAATCTTTGTTTCAGTGAAGCCCAATAATCTGATTTTAAAGATGTGGAAACAGAGGTCCAGAAGAGGGTAAGGATTTACATCAGAAATTTAGGATTTAAACTGTTTGAAAGTCCATTTATCCTAGAACATTAGAGTAAGAAAGAACCTTAGAACAAAGAACGGCATATGGAGGAGTGTTGAGAGATCCTTTACTCCTATCTTACCATTTTATAGAGTAGAAAACTAAAGTTTACCTCCTGGAGGGAAGGAAC